>NW_007258718.1:340284-399518 GCF_000164805.1 Carlito syrichta
CATAAGAACCTCAGAAAATGAAGGACATACCCTCATGGAAATTGGAACTGGCATCCAATTTCTGAACAAAACCTGAAACCCATAGGCCATAAGAGATGAGATAGACAAGTGGGACCTCATTAAACTGACAAGCTTCTGCAAAGCCAAAGAAACCATTAAGAGAGCAGGGAGACAGCCTACAGACTGGGAAAAAGTATTTGCCAACACAAGGTCTGACAAACATCTTGGGTCTACAAGGAACTCAAACGTACTGAAAAGAAAAAAACAAACAACCCCATTATAAAATAGGCAAAAGATATGAACAGACACTTCTCAAAGGAAGACATCTGAGCAGCCAACAGACACATGAAGAAATGTTCACCCTCACTAATCATCAGGGAGATGCAAATCAAAACCACACTGAGATACCCCCTAACTCCAGTTAGAATGGCAATTATCAATAACTCAAAAAATAACAGTTGCTGGAGAGGGTGTGGCGAAAAGGGAACACTTCTACACTGTTGGTGGGAGTGCAACCTCTGTGGAAAACTGTATAGTGATACCTAAAAGCTCTACATATTGACCTGCCATATGACCCCACAATCCTCCTACTAGGAATATACCCTGAAGAACTCAAATCACTCTATAAAAAGATACCTGCACACGTATGTTTATCGCAGCATTGTTCACAATAGCAAGAACCTGGAAGCAACCATGCTGCCCATCAAAAGAGGACTGGATTAAAAAAATGTGGTACATATGCACAATGGAATACTACGCAGCCATAAAAAAGAACAAAATCATGAATTTCGTAGCAACCTGGATGGAACTAGAGTCTATAATACTGAGTGACCTCTCGCAGAAACAAAGATCTGAGTATCACATTTTCTCACTCATATAGTGGGCCTTGAACATCCAATGTAATACGATAAGAAAATGACTGACAGTAGTGGGAAACTATGGGGGGGGAAGGGAGATGGGATTAATGGTAGTAAATATCTGTTTGGGGACGGGGGAGACACCTCTTATCAACAAGGGTGCCTGAACGAAACATATTTGTATACCTAACCCTTAACTGTACCCCACAACATCATAATAAAAAATATTGATTAAAAAAAAAAGGAAAGAATAATGACATTCCAAGATAGCCCAAAGCAGAGGTAGTTCCTTACCACTAGACTTGTTTTAGAAGAAATGCTGAAGGGTGCTCTTCAAGTTGAAAGAAAGGATACTAGAGAATAACTCAAATTTTTATCAAAATATAAAGTTCTTCAGTAAAAGTAAATACATAAAGAAAATTTTAAAACAAAATTATTGTAATTTTAACTCGTAATTCCACATTTAACTTTTATATCATAATTACAAGGCAAGAAGCATAAAAATATGTCTATGTTAATGGGAACATATATATAAAAATGCACTTTGTGACCTCAATAACATAAAGTGTGTGGGAGAGCTATAAAGAAGTTGAAATTTTGCATGTGAGTGAAGTTATATTGGTATCAACTTAACACAGATTGTCATAATTTTAGGATATTATTTGTAATCCCCATAGTAACCACAAAGAATATATCTATAGAATATACACAAGCCAGGTTCGGTGGCTCAGCCTGTAATCCTGCGCCTTCGGGAGGCTGAGGTGAGTGGATTGCCTGAGCCTGCGGGTTCGAGACCCGCCTGGGCAGCGAGACCTCATCTCTACAATAAATCAAAAAATCAGCCGGGCGTGTAATTCTGGCTACTCGGAAGGCTGAGCTGGAAGGATAGCTGGAGCCCAGCAGGCGAGGCTGCGGTGGCCGGGAGCAGCCACTGCACTCCAGTCTGGGCAACCGAGTGAGACTCCAACTCAAAAAAAAAAAAAAGAATATACACAAAAGGAAATAAGAAGAAATCAGAATGTGTTACTATAAGAAAAAAAATTACAATGTCTTAAGTAAAAAGCACACTAGATGAGATTAATAGTAGATTAACACCACAGAAGGAAAGAATAGGGAGTTTAAAGACATATCAGTAGATACCATCTAAAATGGAGCACAATGAGAAAGTTAACAAAATCTCAGTGACATGAGTAACAATATCAAGGATCTAACATACATTTAGTTGGAGTTCCAGGAGGTAGAAAGAGGGTGGAAGAGAAAAAGTATTTGAAAAAATAATGGCCAAAATTTACCACTCCTATTCCATATCATACTGGAAGCCCTAGTAAGAGCAATCAGGGAAGAGAAAGAAATAAAAGGGACTCAAATCGACAAGGAGGAAGTCAATCTCGGTTCGCTGATGACATGATTGTATACCTAGAAAACCCTAAACACTCCTCCAAACAACTCCTAGACCTGATAAACAACTTCAGTAAAGTTTCAGGAAACAAAATCGATGTCCAAAAATTGGTAGCATTTCTATACACTAGTAATGCTCAAGTTGAGAACCAAATCAAGAGCTCGATCCCATTTACAGTAGCCATACACAAAAAATACCCAAGAATACGCTTAATTAAGGAGGTGAAAGATTTCTACAAGGAGAACTTCAGAACACTGCTGAAAGAAATTGTAGATGACACAAATGGAAGAACATCTCATACTTATGGATTGGAAGAATCAATATTGTTAAAATGACCATACAGCCTAAAGCAATCTACAGATTCAATACAATCCCTATTAAAATGCCAACATTGTTTTCCACAGAATTAGAAAAAAATGCTATAGTTTATATGGAACCCCAAAAGAGTTCAATAACCAAAGCAATCCTAAGGTATCACATTGCCTGACTTCAAAGTATACTACAAGACTACAGTAATTAAAACATTCTGGTAACAATACAAGAATAGACAGATCAATGGAACAGAATCAAGAACTCAGAAATAAAGTCACATACCTACAACCAACTGGTCTTTGACAAAGTTGACAAAAATAAACAATGGGGAAAGGATACCCTGTTCAATATGGTGCTGGGAAAATTGGCTAGCCATATGGAGAAGAATGAAGCTGCACCCTACCTCTCACCATATACAAAAATTAACTCAAGATGGGTTAAAGACTTAAATATAAGACCAGAAACTATAAAAAATCCTAGAAGAAAACCTAGGAAAAATTTTTCTGGACATCAACCTAGGCAAAGAATTTATAATGAAGACCCTAAAAACAAATGAGACCAAAAAAAATTTTTTTAAGGGACTTAATTAAACTAAACAGTTTCTGCACAGCAAAAGAAATAATCAACAGCATGAACAGAAAATCTACAGGATGGGAGAAAATATTTGCAAATTATGCTTCAGACGAAGGACTAATATCCAGAATCTACAAATAATTCAAATAATTCAACATGAAAAAATAAACAACCCCATCAAAAAGTGGGCAAAGGGCCAGGCGTGATGGCTCAGGCCTGCAATCCTAACACTTTGGGAGGCGGAGGTGAGAGAATTGCCTGAGCTCAGGGGTTCGAGACCAGTCTCAGCCACATGGTAAGACCATGTCTCTACAATAAATAAAAAAATTAGTCAGGTATGGTGGCACATGTCTGTGGTTCCAGCTACTTGGAAGGCTGAGGCAAAAGGATCACCTGAGCCCAGTAGGTTGAGGCAGCAGTGGCTGTGAGCATGCCACTGCACTCTAGCCTGGGTGACAGAGTGCAACTCCGACTCAAAAAAAAAAAAAAAAAATCAGAGAACAATAACAACAGAACAGAAATTTAAAATACACACGACAGAAAAAAATGAAAAACTCAGAGAAGGGTTAGAAGATAAAGTGAGGAAATCTCCCATTAAGCAGAGCATATCACACACACATGTACACAAAGGAAAAGGTGGAGAAAAGATTGAAACGTGTGTGACATCTGAATCACAGGAGTTTTTGGAAGAGAACACAGAAAATTTGGAAGGGAAAAAATGGTCATAGAATGACTTTATGAAAAATTTCTGAAACTAGAGGACATTAAAAGCTACATTAAAAGGGCATAGTGATTGTTGAGTATCTTGAATGAAAATAGACTCACCCAGTAAAGCAAGTCACTGTGAAACATTGGGGATGGAGGGAAGTTGCTACATGTAACAAGGATCTGGATTCAGGATGGCTTTTCGACAACAACACTGAAATCTTAAAAACACTAGAGCCATGCCTTCATGATTCTGAAGGAAAGTATCTTTTAATATGAAATTTGACACCTCACCCAACTATCCATCAAACATGAGGGTAGAATAAAGACAGTTTCTAGAAATGCAAGGTCTCAACATTTTACCTCCCTTATATCTTTTCTCAGAAATTTGCTGGAGGATGTGCTCCATCAAAACAATGGAGTGAACTAAGGAAAAGAAAGTCATGGAGAGCAAGGAAACAAGAAATTCAACATAGGAGAGAAGTATAGAGAAACATACAGGTGACAGCTGTGCACCAGATGTAAATGCAGTCAGTTAATAGTGAGTCTTTTTTTTTTCTGTTCTAGGTGAACTGATCTCTCACTGTGATTCTCTGTGGTAGGGGAGACATCTGTGATCACACTTCCCTGTGGGTCCAAGAAAAGTTGATTTTCAGCTTGTTCCATGTTTTTATTTTTTATTTGTTTATTGTAAGAATGGGGTAATGACCTATAAGCTCTTTATATGTTTGAATTAAAACTAGAAACTTCCCCCCCACCCTTATTTTTGGTTTGGTTATTGTTAATATGTAAGAAAGCTACCAGTTTTAGTAACTGGCTGTCTTATCTAATCACTTATCTATTTTTTTTTTTTTTTTTTGTTGGAGTCTCACTCTGTCGCCCAGACTGGAGTGCAGTGGCCACTCCCGGCCACTGCAGCCTCGAACTGCTGGGCTCCGGCAATCCTTCCTCCTCAGCCTTCCAAGTAGCCGGAACTACAGGCGTGTGCTACCACGCCCGGATGATTTTTTGATTTATTGTAGAGATGAGGTCTCGCTGCCCAGGTGGGTCTCGAACCCACGGGCTCAGTCAATCCATTCACCTCAGCCTCCCAAAGGCGTGGGATTACAGGCTGAGCCACCGAGCCCAGCTGTAATCACTTATCAATTCTAATCATTATTCAGTTGAGACTTTTGAATTAACTGGATAATCAACATAACATCAGCAAATAATTATTTGGACCCCCTTTATGCATTTATTTTATAGAAATATTTGCTGTATTTCCTTTCCATCATTTTTGGTTTTCTCTGTGTATGTGCTTTTCAGTTAAGTTATAACTTATCCCAGCAAGGCCTCCAAAATTTTAGGTCAGACCCACCTGGGTGGGGTGTGTGTGATCTGGTGCTGTATGAGAGATGCAAAGAATTACACAGAAGTTAGATCAGAAAATATAGTTTATTTAGAAAGTAAATGAGAGAGAGAAGATTCACCTCCCCTTTGGAAGGGGGCTGAAGCTAAGAAAACAAGGCAGCCACAGCTCAGAAAGCACATGGCCAGACTATACTTTAACAGAGCAATGGCCAGAGTAGTGAGTCTTAAAAGACAGGGATATTGAGGGCTGTCTTCGCCAGCCATGATTACTGGCATTATCCTTTGTTATTTTTATATTTTCTTGAGAAAGTAGGATTTATTGAGGACAGAAAAGCTCCCACAGTGGGAGGGGGCCTGAGGGGGTTGCCCCTTTGTTATTTTTAAAACCTGAACCTGACCAGGATTATCCAAATTTGTCTTGCCTAATTATGTGCTGGTGAAGTTCATGGTTTTTCCTCTATGCCTTACTGCTTGGATCAGCTGAAGATACACCTACAGAGGTGTTTTCTTCCCACAACTAGGTACCTATCCAAAGGAACAGAGGTTATTACATATGAAAAGACACGTGTACTCACATGTTCATCACAGCACAATTCACAATTGTGAAGATGTGGAATCAACCTAAATGCCCATCAACCGATCAGTGAATAATGAAAACGGGGTGTATATAAGCTATGGAATACTATTCAGCCATCAAAAAGAAGGAAACAATATCTTTTGTGACAACTTGGATGGAATTGGAGAACATCATCCTAAGAGAACTAACACAGAAACAGAAAATCAAACACTGCATGTTCTCACGTATGAGTGGGAGCTAAACTGAGGACCTGAAAAAGACTCAGAGAATGGTATCATGGACATTGGAGATTGAAGTGGGGGTGGGAGGGCGGTGAGGTGGGGAAGGTGGAAGTATGAAAAAAATCACCTGTCAGGTACAATGTGCCCAGGTGGGAGTGGTGGAGATACCTAAAGCCCAGATTTCTTCACCACTATAAAAATGCAATCATATAGCCAAAAACTATTTATATCCCTAAGACTATTTAAAAAAAATTTTTTTAAAGAAGTATTTTCTCTGACCTATTCCTGAGGCCTGGAGGTAGTTAAGATTGAGCTTAGAAGACAAATTCTTCTGTACATGATCCATAGTATATGACCAGTGAATGGCCAGTGCATGGCCTACAAAGCAGGTTAGCCACGTGTCCAGACCACAGTGAGTGCTATGTCTTCTCCCAGTATTCATTCATTACTTTACCCACTTATGTCCTTGCAAGGAACTCTTGTAACCTCTCCAAAATGCCAAAGCTAAAACAATGACTCTGTGTAGCTTAGCTTCTTTTGGGGACTTTTATTTTGCCTCTTTTTTTCTTTTTTTTGAGTTGGAGTCTCACTCTGTTACCCAGGCTGGAGTGCCGTGGCACACCCACGGTCACCCCAGTGTCAACATACTGGGCTCCAGGGATCCTTCCACCTCAGCCTTCCGAGAAGCCGGAACTACAGGCACGTGATACCATACCCAGCTAATTTTTGATGTATTGTAGAGATGAGGTCTCGCCAAGTTGCCCGGGCTGGTCTCGAACCAGCAGACTCAGGCAATCCACTCGCCTCGGCCTCGCAAAGAGCTGGGATTACAGGCTGAGTCATTGAGCCCGGCCTATTTTGCCCTCTTTTTGCACAGATAGGTTTGTGCTTGCTCCAAGATTTTATGTTAAGACTTTCATGCTAACTCATGCATTAAAAACTGCTGGAAAATATGAAATATTTAATTGTTAGATCTGGTGACAGTAAAAAAAAAAATGGTATGAAATAAGATATGTGAGTTATCTCAGCAAAGGTGGGTAGGCAGTAAGAGAAGAATGGGCATGAAAAATGCAGGGATGTTACAAGACCCAAGGAGGTTTTTCTTTTTTTTTGAGTTGGAGTCCCACTCTGTCACCCAGTCTGGAGTGCAGTGGCCGCTCCTGGTCACTGCAGCATCGACCTGCTGGGCTCCAGCGATCCTTCCACCTCAGCCTTCCGCGTAGCTGGAATTACAGGTACGTGCTACCATGCCTGGCTGATTTTTTAATTTATTGTAGAGATGAGGTCTCACCAAGTTGCCCAGGCGGTTCTCGAACCCATGTGCTCAGACAATCCACTCACCTCAGCCTCCCAAAGCGCGGGATTACAGGCTGAGCCACCGAGCCCGGCTCCAAGGATGTTTTTCAAGGCACGCAACACACTTCACCTCTTCCTGTGAAGAAAAGTTTTCTTCTGCCCTTATGCACCCTTCCCTCTTGAAATGTCCCAGTCTGTCTACTCTTTTGAGTTTCAGCTGTCATTTCTCTGCTTTAAAGAGGCCTACCCTGGCCACACTCCTCGCTCCTTTGTCTATCATTTTCCATGCTCTGTAAACATCTTGCTTCCTTGGATACTGTGCACTTGGTAGAGTAACCACGACCATGTGTAAGCTCCATGAGGACAGAGAACTTGTTTCGTTCTACATTGCATCCTTGGTGCTTGAAATAGCAGGAGCAAATATTACTCTCATATACAGTACTGCTGAGTGAATATAACCAAAGAAGTTGGTTTTTCAAGTGAATGTTGTGGAAGGAAAAACAAAGTTGAAAACCACAAAAAATGTCATATACTTTGTGAAACATGGGACCTCATTCGTATTTGTTCTCTAAAAGTTTTGCCTCTGGGCCCTTGTCATGCTGGACTTTGGTGTGGTCGTGTGCTCTTTGAGCTATGGCTGCTGCCAGGCTTCCAGGCTTCGGCCCCCTCTCTCACCTAGAGGAGGTGACTCTTCCCTTTCTCTCTTTCTCTCTCTCACTAATTTACTTTAAATAAACTATATTTTCTAATCTAAGAAAAATAAAAATAAAAAAATAAAAGTTTTGCCTTTCACATCAAAGGCCCAGGATAAGAATCTGCTGGGCGTGGTGGTTCAAGCCTACAATCTCAGCACTTTGGGAGGCCAAGGCGAGAGGACGGACTGAGCTCAAGGGTTCGAGATCAGCATGGGCAACTTGGTGAGACCTTGTTTCTACAATAAATCAAAAAATAAGCCGGGTGTGGTAGTGCATGCCTGTAGTTCAAGTTACTTGGAAGGCTGAGGTGAAAGGATCATTTGAGCCCAGCAGGTCAAAGCGGTGGTGGCCGTGAGCATGCCACTGCAGTCCAACCTGGGCGACAGAGTGAGACTCCAACTCAAAAAAAAAGCGTTGACATCTGGTAGAACAAGTTCCTTCAACTTGTTATTCTTTAAAAGTGCCTACTTTAGCTCGGTGTGGTAGCATGCGCCTGTAGTTCCAGCTACTTGGAAGGCTGAGGCGGAAGGATGGCCAGAGCCCAGCAGGTTGACACTGGGGTGGCCATGAGTGTGCCACTACACTCCAGCCTGAGTGACAGAGTGAGACTCCACCTCAAAAAAAAAAAAAAAAAAGTGCCTCTTGGCACTGGCTCCATGGTGGCTCACACCTGTAATCCCAGCACTTTGAGAAGCTGAGTGAGGCGTGAGGATTGCTTGAGCCCAGGAGTTCAAGACTAGCTTAGGCAACATAGCAAGACCTCGTCTCTACAAAAATAAAAGAATTAGCTAGGCATGGTGGTGTGCACCTATAGTTCCAGCTACTAGGGTGACTGAGATGGAAGGATTGCCTAAGTCTGAGAGGTCGAGGCTATGGTGAGCTGTGATCATGCCAATTGCACTCCAGCCTGGCCAACAGAGTGAGACCCCCATAAAAAAAAAAAAAAAAAAAAGTGCCTTTTGGTCTTCCATATAAATTTTATGATTAGTTTGTTGAGTTTCTATCTTGTTCAATAAAATTTCACAATTTTTTAAATAGATGACTTGGGTACCCTCTGTTACACTTATTTTTTATATTTTTGGTTGCTATTGTATATGGTAACCTTTAAAATTATATTTTCCGGGTTGGGCGCAGTGGCTCAGCCTGTAATACTAGCACTTTGGGAGGCCGAGGCGAGAGGATTGCCTGAGCCCCGGAGGTTCGAGACCAGCCTGGGCAACTTGGTGAGAACTCATCTCTACAATAAATCACAAAAACTAGCCGGGCATGGTGGTGTCCATCTGTAGTTCTAGTTACTTGGAAGGCTGAGGCAGAAGGATCGCCTGAGCCCAGATGGCTGAGGTTGTGGTGGCTGTGAGTGTGCCACTGCACTCCAGCCTGGGCGACAAGGGTGAGATTCCAACTCAAAAAAAAAATTACATTTTCTGGGTTTTTTGGTGTGCAGAAATGCATTTTGCTTTTGTGTTTTAACCTCATTTGCAAGAAATTGGATACACTGTTATTAATACTAAATATTTGTTGGGAATTCTTTTGAGATTTTTATGTAGATGATCATCTGCAAATAATGTCTTCTTTCTTCCTTCTGATCTCGACCATTTCCTCCTTTTTCTTGTTTTATTGCACTGGCTAGGATCTCCGGTAGGATGTTGAATATGTGGTTATAGGCATTCTGTCCTTTTACTGATTTCTTAAGAATATACTTAATAACTGATATTTGCTGTGGACTTTTTCATGTTACTCTTTATTAGGTTAAGGAATTTCTGTTCTAGTTTACTAAGTGTTTTCATTATGATGGGTTGAATTTTCTGCACTTATTGGTCTTGCTGTTTTTCTTCTTTACCATGTTAACGTGGGTAATTGAATTAATAGAGTTTTAAAATGTTGGTTAATCTTGCATTCCTAGGATAAGTCCACATTGGTAACTCACAAAGTAATTTTTTTTAGTTTTTTAGTCGGAGTCTTACTCTATGGACCAGGCTGGAATGCAGTGGCACGCTAATGGCTGACTCACTACAGCCTCAATCTCCTGGTCTCAGGGAATTCTTCTGTCTCAGCCTTCCACGTAGCTGGAGCCACAGTTGTGCACCACCATGCCTGGCTAATTTTTTAATTTTGTTGTAGAGATGAGGTCTCACCATGTTGCCCAGAATGGTCTCGAACTCCTAGGCTCTGGTAATTCTCTTGCCTCTGCCTCCCAAAGTGCCGGGATTACAGGCGTGAGTCACTGTTCCCGGCACAAAATAATATTGTTATGCACTGCTGGATTAGCTTGTTTGCTTTCCTTCCTTCCTTCTTTCCTTCCTTTTTTGAGTTGGAGTCTCACTCTGTCACCCAGACTGGAGTACCGTGGCACACTCATGGCTACCGCAGCCTCGACCTGTTGGTCTCTGTCAATCCTTCCGCCTCAGCCGTCCAAGTAGCTGGAACTACAGGTGTGCTACCATGCCCGGCTTATTTATTTATTTATTTTATTTTATTGTCGAGACAAGTTCTCAGCAAGTTGCCCAGGCTGGTCTTGAATTCCTGAGCTCAGGCAATCCTCTCACCTTAGCCTCCCAAAGTGCTGGGATTACAGGCTTGAGCCACCATGCCCAGCCGCTGGATTCGTTTTCTAATACTTTCCATCTTTGTTCATGAGTGACAATAACCTGTCATTTTCCTTCTTTACAGCATTTGCCTGGTTTTGGTATCCAGCCTTTTAAGTGAGTTGAGGCATATTCCCATTTTTCCATAGTTTGAAAAAGTTGTGCAACTTTGGAATTAGCTGTTATTAGAATTTTGGTATAACTTGTCGATAAAACCACTTCATTCTGGTGTTTAACTCCTGATAAAATTTCCCTAGTGGTTATAAGACCTTTCAAATTTATTTTACTTGTTTTCAAGTCACTTTCGATTTTTTTTTCAATTTTCTTTTTAAAGGAAACTTTCCATTTCATCTATTTTTTTTCAAATATATTGACATAAGATAGCTCATACGAGTAGCTTCTCTTTTGGGTCTAAGCTGAATCTATAATTATGTCCCATTGTTCCTAAAATTGACATTTTCTGACTCTCAATCAGTCTTCCTGGAGGTTTCAGAATTGTATTAGTCTTTTCAGAGATTCAAATCTTTGCTCTGTCAAACTCTATTTCATTTATTTAATTTTTGCTTTCTATGTGATTCATTTATGCTCTTACTTTGATTAATTTACTCTTTCAACCTATTTTTGATTTGCTGGTTTTATTTTTTTATTATTATTATTATTATTATTATTATTTTGAGTCAGAGTCTCACTCTGTTGCCCAAGCTGGAGTGCAGTGGCATAATCACAGCTTACTGCAGCCTCAAACTCCTGGGCTCAGGCAATCCTTCCACCTCAGTTTCCCATGTAGCTGGGATTACAGGTGCATTCCACCATGCCTGGCTAATTTTTTGATTTTTTTTGTGTGGAGAAAAAGTTTCGCTATGTTGCCCAGGCTGGTCTTGAATTTCTGGGTTTAAGTATTCCTCCCACCTCAGCCTCCCAAAGTGCTGGGATTACAGGCATAAACCACCACCCCCAGCCTGTTTTTCTAACTCAGATTTGATTCTCAGCTTATAGTCAGCCTTTCCTCTTTCCCTATAAGCACTTAAAGCTATATATTTCCTCCTCTAAATTCCACCTTAGCTATATATCCCACAAGTTTTGATTAAAAAAATTTATTATTTGATCCTGTCTTCCAATTTCCATATGATTTTTGACTCACTGGTTACTTAGAAGAGTTTTACTTTTTCCAAATATATGGCTTAAAAAGATTGTATTTTTGCTATTGATTTCTAACCTAAATGAGTTGTGGTGAGAGACTTATTTTTCTGATAGCAAATTTCTGACAATTAGTTAAGATCTGTCTTATGGCTTAGTACATGATCTATTTTTGTACATGTTCCCCATATGCTGAAGAATGTATTGTTCACTTATTAGGGTAATGGTTTTATATATGTCTATTAGATCAAGTTTGTTAACTGAATTGTTCAAATCCTACTGAATTTTTAGCTTTTGGTTAAATTGTTCTATCAATTACCACAAGAAGTGTATAAAATCTTTCACTACAATGGTTGAGTCAATTTCTGCTTTATATATTTTGAAATTATATTATGAGGAGCATGTGACTTTTTTATCTTCTTGGAAACTTGAACATTTTATTAGTATGTAATGATCTTCATCTCTAGTACGCTTTTTGTCTTAAGACTTACTTTCTTTTTTTTTTTTCTTTTTGAGTTGGAGTCTCACTCTGTCACCCAGGCTGGAGTGCAGTGGCACACTCACAGCCATCCCACCATTGACCTGCTGGGCTCCAGCAATCCTTCCACCTCAGCCTTTCAAGTAGTTGGAACTACAGGTGTGTACTACCACACCTGGCTAATGTTTTATTTTTATTTTTTATTGTAGAGATGAGGTCTTGCAAAGTTGCCTGGGCTGGTTTTGAACCCACGGGTTTGGCAATCCTCTCACCTTAGCCTCCCAAAGTGCTGGGATTACAAGCTGAACCACCGAGCCTGGTCAAGACTTACTTTCTTTACATTAATATAGCCACACCAGCTTTCTTTTTGGTTATTGTTTGATATACATTTAGCATATGGTGGCTAAAACTTTTAAAAAATCAATGTGACAATGTCTGTCTACTTTAACTAAAAAATTCAGTAACTTCATATTTGGATTTACTTCCCTTATCTTACTTTGTCCCTTCTTGTTCTTCTTTTCTCTGTACTGTCATTTTCCCTTCTCCTTTCTTGCCTTCTTTTGTTTTCTCCCTCTTCATTCCCCATACATATTGTTTGGATGTTATGTACTCTATTTTTATTCTTTGTCATGTAAGACAGTTTAACATTTATTTTTAACGTGACCAAATTGAAAGTTTGTCAGTATCTTTTTCTTGCTGAATAGTTTTTATTTTTATTTTTATTTGGGGTCTCACTCTGTCATCCAGGCTGGAGTGCTGTGGCATGATCATGGCTCACTGCAGCCTCAACCTCCCGGTCTCAGACAATTGTTCTGCCTCAGTCCCCTGAGTAGGTGGGACTACAGGCATGCACCACCATGTCTGGCTAATTAAAAATAATTTTTTTCTTTTGGTAGAGATGAGGTCTTGCTATGCTGCCCAGGCTGGTCTCAAACTCCTGGCCTCAAGTGATCCTCCTGCTTTGGCCTCCCAAAGTGCTAGGAATACAGGTGTGAGCCACCACACTCAGCCTCTTCTTGAATATATTATCTGATTACCTAAACTATATTCTATCATTTCCTAGTATATTAGTTCTCATTTCCTACACATTAGATATTATATATTCAATGCTGGTCTACAGCTACCTACACATTTACCACATATTGGAATTCATCATCCTTTATTGCATTTCAGATTGTCCATTGAGCTCATGTCCTTCTTTCTGAAATATGCCTTTGAAATGTCCTTTACTGAGAATCTGATTTTTGTAAACTCATTTGCTTGCCTAAAAATGTCTACTTTTTTTTTTTTTTTTTTTTTTTTGAGATTGAGTCTCACTCCGTCGCTCAGGCTGGAGTGCAGTGGCATGCTCACGGCCACCCCAGCATCAACCTGCTGGGCTCCAACAGTCCTTCTGCCTCAGCCTTCCAAGTAGCCGGAACTGTAGGCACATGTTACCATGCCCAGCTAATTTTTCAATTTGTTGTAGAGATGAGGTCTCGTCAAGTTGTCCAGGCTGTTCTCAAACCCATGGGCTCAGGCAATCCCCTCACCTCGGCCTCCCAAAGTGCTGGGATTACATGCTTGAGCCACTGCATATTTCATTTTTAAAAGACTATTTATTTAGAAAAGTTTTAAATATATAAAAGTAGCAATAATACTTCTGGAAGTTTGGATATATGTTGAAACTTTTCCCTCTACCTTTCACATCTCAATTTTTATTTCATATTTTCTATCACTAGATCTTTGTGCTAAAGTTTCTGAGGGGTTTTCTTTTTTTTTTTTTCTCCCTTGCTTTTCCCAGAGCTAAGCCCAAGATGCAAGAGTATTCCCACTGTCTTTCTCCGTGTGTATATGAGGGGGTATTCCAGTATATCTACTAAAATCATTGCTTTTTAGGACTCCCTCCTTAATGCACACATCTAACCTCAACTTGCTCAAGTCCTGGGCTTTGACTTCCAGGCATCTGATGCCCTTTAAAACATAGGTTTTAGACCCTGAAGGACTGGCAGATATTCCCAAGGCATGCACTGGCTTTGGTATGATTTTACCCATCGAATTTGTACTTTTCCCTTTTTTTCTAGCCTCTGAAGATCATCATTACTTCTTACTAGTTTAATCACACTCAATTGTAAAATTATATATATTTCTGTATGTATATGCATATGCATATATACACATGCATTTTGCAGGCTTTTGTATGGTTTCTCTAATGATCGTATTCACAATGTTATTGGAAACTTATGTCCATCTATGTTCTTTAAGTTGCTATCGGCCAGGTGCGGTGGCTCAGTCTGTAATCCCAGCACAAGGCAAGAGGATTGCCTGGGTCCAGAGATTTGAGACCAGCCCGGGCAACTTGGTGAGACCCTGTCTCTACAATAAATTACAAAAACTAGCCGGGTGTGGTGGCATGCGTCCGTAGTTCCAGTTACTTGGAAGGCTGAGGTGGAAGGATCGCCTAAGCCCAGCAGGTGGAGGCTGCGGTGGCCGTGAGTGTGCCATTGCACTCCAGCCTGAGTGACAAGAATGAGACGTCAACTCAGAAAAATAAAAACAAACAAACAAAAAAGTTGCTATCGCTGCAAATCTTTTAGCATAATGGCAAATTAAAAACTAAGAAAGAGCATCACTGCCATCTGGTGGTGAGACCTACTATTACCACTCTAAGTGAGAGCCAGTGACTGGCCTTCTTCCCCCCACTTTCAGTCACTGAGCCTTGTCAAATTTTTTTTTTCAAGTTTTTCAAATCTGTCCCTTTATTCCCATTTTCAACAGTTTTTTTCGTGCTAAAATGGGTACTTTTGAACTGGTCTCTCCCTTTAGTGATTATTCTTTCAATATATTTTTCTTGTTCCTATTGTAGACCTTACTTTTACAATTGTACATTAATTTGATGTATTTTGTATCAAGTTCTTGCTTATGAGCAAACATTTTGGAATCAATAACAACAGTCTGACTAGGGATGAAAACAAAGAAGTCCAATAAATGTTGGCTGAGTTGAAAAAGTATTTAACACCACTTGCTCATTTGCCTAATTTATCTGGGAGGCAGTATATTCACAGAAATTTCCAAGCTGCTTTCTCTAATAACATGCTGATTAATGAAATTTACATGTGTAACTCTCCTGTGGACTTACCCATGTTCTTTTAAACTTAAAATTATTATTATCACTCTGTCACGGAGGCTGGAGTGCAGTGGTATGCTCACGGCCACCGCAGCCTCGACCTGCTGTGCTCAGGCGATCCTTCTGCCTCAGCCTTCCAAGTAGCTGGAACTACAGGCACGTGCCACCACGACT
The DNA here is from genome assembly GCF_000164805.1 of Carlito syrichta. Taxonomy (NCBI): domain Eukaryota; kingdom Metazoa; phylum Chordata; class Mammalia; order Primates; family Tarsiidae; genus Carlito; species Carlito syrichta. The sequence continues at coordinate 355,750 of NW_007258718.1, forward strand.
GGCTAATTTTATGACTTATTGTAGAGATGGGGTCTTACCAATTTGCCCAGGGTGATCTCAAATCCATGGGCTCAGGCAATCCTCTCACCTCGGCCTTCCAAAGTGCTAGGATTATAGGCGTGAGCCACAGCATCTGGCCTAAAATTAACCTTTGAATTACAAAAGGTATTCAAGTCCAATATTAAACAAATTCAGAGTTCTGTAAATAAGGAATTACACTGATGTTGCCAAGTGCCAGGGTTTTCCCTGTGGAAGACAAAAATATAAAGTGGGGAAAGGCAAGGAAGAACCCTGGAGTGTTAAACTGGAATTGGAGATTAAGTAAAACTTATGATTTTTAATATACAGAGGGTGCCAAAAAATGTACACACATTTTAAGAAAGGAAAAAACTGTATTAAAGCAATAATACTCATATATCGATAATAAAAGATGAATACAAGTCATTTTGACTTATGCAATTACAAGAAGTGCTCAAAGTAGTTCCCATCAGCATCCAGATACTTTTTTTTTTGAGTTGGAGTCTCACTCTGTCGCCCAGGCTGGAGTGCAGTGGCACACTCATGGCCACTGCAGCCTCAACCTGCTGGGCTCAGGTGATCCTTCCACCTCAGCCTTCCAAGTAGCTGGAACTACAGGAGCATGCTACCACACCTGGCTTATTTTTTGATTTATTGTAGAGACAAGGACTCACCAAAGTGCCCAGCCTGGTCTCGAACCTGTGGGCTCAGGAAATCTTCTTGCCTTGGCCCCCTAAAGTGCTGGGCTTACAGGCTGAGCCACCACACCCAGCTCAGACACTTCTGATGACGGCAAACTACCACAAGACTTTTTGCTGTGCGAGGCCACCTGAATCTTCCCTTGAGCACATCGCACACAGTACCATGCATCTCAAACTTATCATGAATGCATGCAGTTGTTAGGCGTATTGGGAGATTCTGTTGCATGCTCAGGCCTCCATTGTCATTGTACTGCAAAGTTCTTGAATTTCAAATACCATTTCAAATTGATCTTGCGCTCCTCCAATGACAACAGTGGAGCACATTTTCTTCGACTGCCATTTTCTTTGACTGTCCTGCCTGTCTCATGGTGACGCTAGCATTCTTTAATGCCATCTTTTGAACAAACATCATACTTCATTGTTACCATAATTGAACTTTGAAAAGTAACACATAGATAACATGTCTTAAAATGTGTGGACATTGGCACCCCGAATACGTTCCCTAGATCTTTCTGTCAAAGGGCAATGACAACCCAGGAGGCTCAGATCTCTGTTTCTAAATAGCATTCTCCATGAAAATAAACTAAGGATATTTGGAGAAGTGGCTAATTCCAGGGCTGAGGTGGGAAAGAAAACAAAAACTAAGATAACTTGGGACATCCTGTGTTAGAAAGTAAGGAAGTGCTCAAAGAATAATAACATATCAAAAAGACCCAGAAGCCAGCTTGGAAGATCTCACACTGGCCAAATCCGGGACAATCTGATGTCAAAACAGATGACAGTAACAGACTGAATACTACAGGAATCCACACGTTTATACGAAAATACTCGTATGAATGAGAGAGAAAAACAAAGATTTTCCTTACAGTAGAATGCGACCTAATAAACATAGAAGGAATGATAAAATTGGGAAAAATCACCACCTGGCGACCACCAGGGTAACAATGAATTCAACCATGAGATATCAATGGATGGTAAAATTAGTGTGCAAATATTCACTGAGCAACAGAAAACTTACAGTCTCAAAGTATTTTCCAATAAAATGCTTACTAATTGAGAAAAAACAACCAGAAACTGTACAGTGGAGAAATCTAGTAGATACCACCTAAAACACATGATCAAGCATACTAACAAGTGATCAAGCATACAAGCATCCTGTATGGGGCCAAATGATACTATGATATGACACAGTGAAAGGACACAGTGTCACTTCTGTGGTATCCCTGCCCAGAATGCCTAAGCTCAGTCTAATTATGAAGAAATATCACAGATGGGATCCCAGACCAGATTTCTTCTTCCCTTCAAAAGACACTATTGAAACAATTAGCAAAATAAAAAACTATTAGATAACAGTAATGTAAATTTTCTGAAGAAAAACACCCTTGATCTTAGGAAATACAAACTTAAGTATTTGGGGTAAAGAGGCATCACATCTATAATGAACACTCAGTTGGCTCTAAAAAAAAAAAGTACTTGACTGGGCTTGGCTCAGCCTGTAATCCCTGCACTTTGGGAGGCCAAGGCTAGTGAATTGCCTGAGCCCGTGGGTTTGAGACCAGCCCGGGCAACTTGTCTCTACAATAAATAAAAAATTAGCTGGGCATGGTAGTACGCACCTGTAGTTCAGCCTACTTGGAAGGCAGAAGGATTAGCTGGAGCCCAGCTGGTCGACGCTGGGGTGGCCATGAGTGTGCCATTGCACTTCAGCCTGGGTGGTGGAGTGAGACTCCAACTCAAAAAAAAAAAAAAAAAAAAAAAGCACTTATTTTAAGCTGATGATAAAGGGAAACCTCCTTCTTACAGTAGAGTGACAACTAATAAATACAGAAAAAATAACAGAGTTAGATAAATCACAATTTTACCAACACCCTAGTAAAAATTTATTCAGACAAGAATCATCAAAGGATGCTAACTCTAGGAGGGGCAGGTTTGATGAGGAATAGAATTAACATGGTCTTAAAGTTTCTCCTCACAAATTACCCACTAATTGCGAAAGGAAAAAACCGTTAACTGTCTGGTGGAGAAACTGGACATCTTACTCAAGGGATCAAAATTAGTATCACCAATAAAGGAGAAAGGGACATTCTATGAACCCGGAGGATACACCACTTACAGTATTTCATCCCACACTGCACAACCCGAATCTAATCATGAGGAAACATCGGGAAAACCCAACTTGAGGGATAGTCTATCCTTTAGCTATCCTGTATTTTTTAAATATATCAATATTACAAAAGACAAAGAAAGGCTGAGAAACTGTTTCAGATTAGAGTCATGACAAGGCTGGGCACAGTGGCTCCCACCTATAATCCCAGCACTTTGGGAGGCCGAAGCAGGAGGAGTGCCTGAGCTCAGGAGTTTAAGACCAGCCTAGGTAACATGGCGAGAGCTTGTTTCTTCAATATAAAAAAATTAGCTACACGCCTGTAGTCCCAGCAACTCGGGAGGCTGAGGTGGAAGGATTGCCTGAGCCCAACTGTTCAAGGTTGTGATAGCTGTGATTTTGCTACTGCACTCCAGCCTGGGTGACAGAGTAAGACTCTGACTCAAAACAAACAAACAAAAAAGAGTCATGACAATACAACATACTATCCTGGACTGGATACTGTGGCTGGAAAAAACTGACACACAACAAATGGAATTGACTATGGACTTTAGATTATTTTATCAACTCAGTAACTGTACTTAGGTAAGTCAGCATGCTTGTTCTTATGAAGTCCATATGCAGTATTGAAGGAACAAGGGTATGATATCTGTAATGTACTCCCTAGTGGGCCAAGGGAAAAAATATGTATCAAGAGATGGAGGCCGAGGTGAGTGAATTGCCTGACCCCGTGGGTTTGAGACCCGCCCGGGCAACTTGGCGAGACATCTCTACAGTAAATCAAAAATTAGCTGGGCGTGGTAGCACGCACATGTAGTTCCAACTACTTGGAAGGCTGAGGTGGAAGGATCACCAGAGCCCAGCAGGTCAAGGCTGCGGTGGCCGGGAGCGGCCACTGCACTCCAGTCTGGGTGACAGAGTGAGACTCCAACACACACACACAAAGAGATGGAGAGAAAATGATAAAGCAAATATGGGTAACATTTTTTTAAAAGTCAAATTGCAGAATAAAGTATACATTTTCCTTTACTTAAAATTCCCAAAACAAATATACGCATATATGTGCATTTCTAGAATACCACAATTATTAATATCACACCTTCCCCAGGTAAGGGAACCAGGAGCTAAGAGGTATTCAAAGGTTGGCACAAGGATGTAAAGGGCCAATCCTCTTTTCTCAACCCTTAGACCCACTCCAGAGAAAAAATGGTACTATCTGCTTCCAGTGTTTTCCATATGAATATATAACTTCTGCACACATATTATTCTATCATTTTGATAGCTGTATGTTCTAATGAATGGATGTATAAAGTGTATTTTTCTATTGATGCTTCTAGTATCTTTTAAAATACAATCTGAGATTTTATTTTATTTATTTATTTATTTTTGAGTTGGAGTCTTACTCTGTCGCCCAGACTGGAGTGCAGTGGCCGCTCCCGGCTACCGCAGCCTTGACCTGCTGGGCTCCGGCGATCCTTCTGCCTCAGCCTTCCAAGTAGTTGGAACTATGGGCGTGCGCTACCACGCCCGGCTTATTGTTTTTTAAAATTTATTGTAGAGATGAGGTCTTGCCAAGTTGCCCAGGCGGGTCTTGAACCCGCGGGCTCAGGCAATTCACTCACCTCAGCCTCCCAAAGGGTGGGATTATAGGCTGAGCCACCAAGCCCGGCTCAATCTGAGATTTTAAAAGTTAAGACTTTTCAGCACTTTCACATTTACTTTGATAAAATTTATGTTTAGTCTTAGTGATTGTCATTTTATTTTGCCTTCCGAGTAGCTAGAACTACAGGCATGTGCCACCACGCCTGGCTAATTTTATGATTTATTGTAGAGACAAGGTCTCACTAAGTTGCCCAGGCTGGTCTCGAATCCCTGGACTCAGGCAACCCTCTTGACTCAGCCTCCCAAAGTGCTGGGATTACAGGCTTGAGACACCACGGCCGGCCATGGTGTCTTTTTTTGTCTTCCTTTAAAAAAAATATTTTGATCCCTGAGAAATGCACTTTTCTCAGTCAACTGACCCTGTCTTCAATGGACTTGGCACAGTCTTCAACCAGGCCCTGCTAGTACTCCCTTATAATTAAAAACCTAAAACTGATAAAAGCATGAGCAGATACTTCCTGCTCTGAGATATTGTTATTTATTATGTTTCACTTTATCCTTGTATTTTTTTCTGGATATGAATAAATAACAATGCATCATAGAAAAACACTATTTGAAAGAACTTATAGATAAACGGTTAAAACTTTACTTTTCATAGTAATTTTAGACAAATAAAAATGCGCTACCTATACCATGTATATTACTACACTATCTATTCTGCACATTTTATAGTAGAATGTATTTATAAATACTGCAGCTGAAAATAGGGAATACTTTTTAGCCTTCCATTGTAGGCTGCAGGTTTTAAAACAGAAGTCCTGAACCTCTGAAGGCAGCATAAAAAACAATATTTGTTTGAAACCTCGAAGTAGTCCTTTAGTAGTCTGAATTATTTTAAAAAAGAGTCAAGATGTTTGCTTTGTTCTATTTATTTCTTTTTTAGGGGGGCAGGGGAGGAGATAAAAAAAGTTTGGTTTTTGTTTCAAAGAGCTTTTCTCAGAGTGGGGATTCATTTTCATTACACATTACATGTATGAACACTTCATTCAAGTTAATATGTGTAATATGTATTTTTCTGAAATCCAGTGTATTCATTTGAACGTATGGGTGTTTCTTGTGTTTTTGTTCACATATGAAAGGAGTTGGTATTTTGACTATAAGAACAAATTTAAATAATCACAAATCCAGCTTGTCTTTGATTTGGGTCTTGGCTAATAACTAAGAAAATTATTCAGCAATAATGGCCTCAGACATTTAAATTTCTTATGAAACTGCAATTATTTAAGAGAGGGCTGAGTCTAAGAACTGAGCAGCCAGTAAGAGAATGAGGGAAGAATGGTTAAGCCTGGATGCCAGGTTCAAAGAAAAATATCCATAATATCCTTCTTACTTTTATAATATCTATAAATAAAGTAAAGGGGATAAGAATTATGTGAATACTGATCGATAAAAGTGCATACAGAACCGGAAAATGTTTTTCATCAAATGTGTCACTTATTTTAGTTCAGTAAGATGCTCTTCTTAAGAGAAATAATCACTTAAGACAGAAGACAAGTTACACTGTTGCTGTTCAGAATTTCTTGAGAGCAAAAGACTAAACACCAATCAACTTCCCTGGTTTAAGCTTAATTATTTGTCTTAAAACATGTTATTTTGTAAGTTGAACAACTGTTATGCCTTCAAAATTCAAGAAAGTAAAATCATATAGAAAGCCAGAAACTTCATCAATACACCTAGACAGATGTTTGCTTGTAGTTTTTGGTGTCCAAAACCTTTTTTCCACACATGGAACAGATGCCTGAAACAAAAGAAAATATGTGAGCAATCAAATAAAGAAATCAATTTAAAGTCAATCCTGAAGCTTAAAACACAAGTTAACAGCATTAGAGGAAAATATGTATGTGTGTGTGTGTATCCTATTAACTATAAGTAAGCTTTAAATTATATTTTGCCTTAGGAAAAAAGAGTATTTGACTAATAAAAGTTATGAAAGGCGATTCCTTTTCTGTTATCCAAATCGGCAGCAAATGAAGTCAGTTTGATATGAAAAGAAAAATGGTATTAAAAGAAACTTACCCTTTTTGTAGGCACAGCCCTGGCAGTAATGAGAACCTGGCTGGTGCACAGAACTTTTACAGATTCTGCAAGTGGAGAACTTATTCTTTCCATATGGATCGAATCTAGAATTTTAAAAAAAGAAAGAAAGAAAGATGTATATTATACCAGAAGCACTCTTAAATAACTCCACTTTAGCAACAAGGATTACTCCAGGTTTTCTGTTCCCTCCACCAACCTCCACAATTGACAGGCACAGTCCCTTTCAGCCAGCTACCAACATGTACACCTTTGCTCCTTGCTTTTAAGTTTTATACTCATGAAGAACCAATTGTACAGTATCTAGTCCCAACCTGTTCGTGTCAGTTGTATCTGTCATTCTATTTGCGTGACACTATTATGAAAGCTGATGAAATGTGTGTGCAAGAGTGACTGATTCCATAAAAACTAAGTGGCTGCTTTAGGATGACTAGACAAGTGTGAATCATTTAAACGGCTATTGAATTAGGTATGGGCAAGACAACTGTTAGATACTGAGGAGAATCACAAGTGGAGGGACACACTTCAAGTGTCAGCTTTTGCTCCATTTTAAAGATATGAATATATTCTGGTATGATTTATGTGAGGACACTGAAGTAGAACTCTTATCAGTAGACTGATGCTCAAAAGGACCTTTCAATACAAAATGATTGATGAATACATCTGTAGTTATGTGCTTTAATACAAAATAAAGAAGTTATGCATATATATATATTTTTTTTTTAGTTGGAATCTCACTTTGTCACTCAGGCTGGAGTGCAGTGGCATGCTCATGGCCACCGCAGCCTCGACCTGCTGGGCTAAGGTGATCCTTCTGCCTCAGCTTTCCAAGTAGCTGGAACTACAGGCATGTGCCACAATGCTCGGCTAATTTTTCTTGATTTATTGTTCAGATGAGGTTTCGCCAAGTTGCCCAGGCTGATCTCAAACCTGTGGGTGCAGGCAATCCTCTCCCCTAGGCCTCCCAAAGTGCTGGGATTATAGGTGTGAGCCACCACACCCAGCTGGTATGTATATCTTTTAATGATTACCTACATTAACTGATTAACTGATGTTTTTAATTAACTGTCCAATCCCCTTGGATAAAGGGGCTTCTAATACAAAAAAAATTTTTTTTATAGTGACTAGAGTGCAAAAAAGAAATACTTCCCCCTAAACTGGCAATAACAGTTTGATTTAAAAGCGCTTCCCTAACTACAAAATGAGTTGTTGTAATGATCCTCATATACTGAATACCAAACACTGCCCTAGACCTGGAGCCTTCTCTTGGGGAACAGCACAACAGCCCATTTTCAAAGGTTAATTTTTCCATCCCCAAACAATATTACTTTTCTCTTCACAAGAGAAGATAGGCAATGTTCTTCCTTTCCAAAAGCTCAATTCATTGTGAACCTGTATGTCTGAAGATTACTTTTTCTGAAAATCATATTCTAAGATATATATTTCAATCTCTAAATCTTATAATTAATTGGCAGAGCTTTTTTTCCCCTTAAAGTAATGATATATCTTATAAATTACAATATCATAGGCTCAAAGCAATACAGGAATACACTTTCCAAAATGAAATATTTAGAGTACCCAAAAGTAATAGCTACTTTTTTTTTTTTTTGAGTTGGAGTCTCACTCTGTCGCCCAGACTGGAGTGCAGTGGCACGCTCCTGGCCACCACAGCCTTGACCTGCTGTGCTTCGGCGATTCTTCCGCCTCAGCCTTCCAAGTAGCTGGAACTACAGGCGTGTGCTACCATGCCCAGCTAACTTTTGATTTATTGTAGAGACGAGGTCTCGCCAAGTTGCCCGGGCAAGTCTCAAACCCGCAGGCTCAGGCAATCCTCTCGCCTCAGCCTCCCAAAGTGCTGGGATTACAGGCTGAGCCACCAAGCCCGGCCAATAGCTACTTTTTAATGATACTGAAGTGTGGGAGCATAAAAGAACTTAAAGTATATAAAAACCCTACAATGCTTACAAGTAACAACTTAGTCAATAAAAATCGAATGGTCTTAGAAGACACCAATAAATCAGTCAACAACAAGAAGTGTGACACTGCACTAAAGAGTGAGTCTGCTATGCTGTTTTATATTTATTATTTAATAAGCACCTACTATGTGTTAGTTACTACATGCAGTTAAAGCTTTACTGTTGTTATTTCTAACCCTTGGGATGATGTCATAAAACAAGTATTTATTCATTCAGCAAATATATACTGAATGTTTTCTATATGCCAGTTACTGTTCTAAATACCAAAGATGAACATGATAAACAAAGTCCCTGTCCTCATCAAGCCAATGTTCTAATAAGAGAGATGCAATAAAAAAGGAAACAGACAAGCTAACAAAACAAGCAAGCTTTTTAGATAGTAAATAGAGAAAATTCACACAGGATATTATGACTAAGATGAGGGGAAAGAGAGAAGAGATTAGTTTAGATGTTGGTTAGGGAATCTTCCCTGAGGAGGTGACACTTAAGCTAAGACCCAAATAACAAGAAAGAGTCTGATACACATGACCTGAAAAATGAGCTCTGGGAGGAAGCAGCAAGCACAAATCTCCTTAATAGGAGGGGGCCTGGCATATTTAATGAGGATGGTACATGATGACCGAGGAGGAGTGTGGTACAACAGGAAGTCAGAGGTGGAAGCAGGCATATCAAGGAGGATCTTGTAAGAACATGGTAAGGGGCTTAGATCTTTTTCTATGTGAAAGGGAAAACAGGGGCAGGTTTTAAGCAGAGAAATTACATAATCTTTGTAAAGAACCACTCTGGTTTCTATAGACAACAATAGGAAACCAGAGAAGCAAGACAACAGATAGTTATTACAGTATCCAAATAAGAAATTAACAGCAGTTTGAAACAGGGTAATAGCAGCAAGGTGGACGGAAGAAGGAGTTAGGCTGTATTTTGGAAGTAGATCAAAGAACTTGATGATGGGTATGGGAAGTGGGGAAAGGGAGAACTCAGTGAAGAGGTCTAGCTTTTCACTTGAACACCTGGAGTAAACAGTGGTGCTACTTACGATGATGAGAAGACTGAAGAAAGAGGTGACCTATTAGACATTAAATGAGTCATGTCAAGTAAGCAGTCAGACCTGTGCTTGATGCTCAGAGAAGTCAGGACTAGATGGGCAAATCTGGGAGTCACTAACATACAGTTTGAATTTAAAGCCAGTGGATTAAAGTCACTTTAGGAGTGTTTATGTATTTATAAAAATGAAAAAATAAGTCTGGGATTGAGTCCTGAGGCACTAAATTTAGAACAGCCAGTGAGTTGGGAGGAAAACCGGGAGAGTGTGGTATCCCAAGAAGCCAAGAGAATAAAGGGTTGTCAAAAAGAGACAGTTATTAAGAGATAAGAACAGAGAAGTGGTCGTCAGTTTTAAAGGTCACTTGTGATCTGGATGAGGCATTTCAGGGCTACGGTGGAGAAGAAAGCATGAATGGAGTAGCTCAAGGACAGAAAGGAACGTAAGGACACTGAAAGCATCTAGATAAGGCTTTGGAAGGCATTTGCTATGAAGGGAAGCAAGGAAACCGTGGCAGCTGGAAAGGTTCATGGAAACCTTAAGACTGGATGTGATAAAGCATGATATCAAAATTGCTTTTAAGATAAGAGACATTTTTATTCTCATTCTCAAATTAAAAAGTAAAGTTCAGAAAGGTTAAGACACTGGGCTTAATTTGCTTGCGGTCATAGGGCTAGACAGCGAGTCTACATTCAAATTAAAATCTGACTCCAAAGCTTATGATCTTTCCACATTTCCCTTCTGCCTCTGCTTTATAGGATAACTAAGGGGATAAAATAAGTTATGTTTTCTGGTGAAATTATAAAAAGAGAGTAGCAATATTTTCATAAACTGATACTGTGAAGAGGACAGGGAGAAAGCAACAGGTAGTAACAGGCAGCTTGGCTTAGCCGCTAGAAACTGCCTAGCTCTATATCTTATCACAGTGGCATGACACACCAAATTCAATCCAGCAGCCTTAATAGTAAAGAGGGAACATTTCTATGACCTCTCGATGCATGCTCTTACCCACCTTGCTTTTTTTGAAGTCAATGCTTTATTTTCATTCAGCTTTCTTCCACCACTTTCTGTATTAAAATAAAATATATTTTATTGGGTTACTGCTACCCATTTAATACCTAGCAAGTAACAATTTCAAATATCATTCTTTGACCTTCTACCAACAAACTAGCCTATATCTACATTTTTAAAATCCCCACTTAGTAGACAGATTATTAAGACACTACTTAAAAAGAAAATATTTATGGAGAAACAATAAAAATTTGTATAAAATACAATCATTTTATTTCTCAGACTCAGGGTAGTACTTTAGGAATAGTTCTACATTTACCCTAACTTCCATAAAATCTAGAAGCCACTACTTTGGTGTCATAGATCTTGAATACAGTAAAAATGTTTTTTTCCTTTCTTTTGAAAACATACTTTATAGTATGTATTTAATAATAATGAAAGTGAAAAGAGCTTAAATGACTTGTTTAAGAATATAAAAATGAGCCGAGCTCAGTAGCTCAGCCTGTAATCCCATGCCTTTGGGAGGCTGAGGTGAGTGGATTGCCTGAGCCCACGGGTTTGAGACTCGCCTGGGCAACTTGGCGAGACCTCATCTCTACAATAAATTAAAAATTAGCCAGTCATGGTAGCGCGTGCCTGTAATTCCGGCTACTCGGAAGGCTGAGGCAGAAAGATCGCTGGAGCCCAGCAGGTCGAGGCTGCAGTGGCCGGGAGCAGCCACTGCACTCCAGTCTGGGTGACACAGTGAGACTCCAACTCAAAAAAAAAAAAAAAAAAGAATATAAAAATGAGGTGAGGGGAGGAAAAATTAAATACAGACTTTAATTAAGCTGAATCAAACCCAATACTGTTATACAGATATCACTTGAAAAATCATTTAATCATTTTGCTATCTCCTGCTATCATATTAGCAATATGAATATGTAACTGAGAGAACAAAATAGAAGATATAAAAGTATTGGGAGACACGATATTTTAATGTTTATCAGAAGAAATACTTTGAACACATAAAATTTCATTGTACAATCTAAAAGCTAAAATATTATTCACAGAAAGTATTTGCTTACAATTCTATTTTCTAAAAGAAAAAAATACCTGTGGTATTCCTAGCACCATCTTTCCACGTATCTGGAGTTATAACAGTACCAAGTTTCTTTTCACCTATTATAAAAAGATAGTAAAAGGGGAATTAAAATCTGCTATCTAATAAATACATTACATTGTGTCTAAGATTCACAGTGGTGTCAACAGTCCTATTGCAGTAGGAGCCTGTTAATGCTGGGAAAGGAACCAGTGAACTGGGACTCAAAATATTAACTGTGGGCAACAAATCAATGACCCTCAGTAAAATGTGCAGGATAAAAAGATGGCTTATAGGGTCAGATGCAGTGGCTCACACCTGTAATCCCAGAACTTTGGGAGCCCAAGGTGAGAGAGTTGCATAAGTCCAGTAGTTTGAGACTAGCCTAGGCAACATAGCAAGACCTCTTCTCTACAAAAAAAAAAAAAAAAAAAAATGAAAGCATTAGCTGGGTGTGGTGGCACATCCCTGTAGTCCCAACTACTCAGGGGATTGAGGTGAGAGAATCACCTGAGCCCAGGAGGTTGAGGCTGCAGTGAGCCGTGATAATGCCACTGCACTCCAGCCTGGGTGAGAGAGTGAGACCCTGACAAAAAAAAAAAAAAAGGCGGGGAGATATGTGAAAGGTAAAACTTTACACAAACTTTTTGCATATCCTTTTTTTCTGGCAAAAGTTTACAGCTTTCACCTGATTCTCAAAGGGATCAGAGATTCCCCCAAAAAGTAAGAATCATTTAACCAAAATATAAGCTAGAAAATAAAAGGTATAATAATTGAATGCTAAAACAAATTGAGAGCTAAAGTACTAGGAGAAATTCCATGCAGCAAGAAATAACTCTGGCTAAGAAAACCCAAGAAAGCTTTAAGGAGAAGGCGATAGAGAGGATGTGAATATGGGGCAACAGGATTGCGAACACAAAGGAAAGAGGATAAAGGCAAACTCAGTAAGGTGCACATCCTGTGGAAAGGCATGGAAAGCTCAGAGTACACATGGGCACAAAGAGTAGCTTGGTTCAGTCAAAGTGTGATGTGGGTAAGGGTCAGTAGAGATGAGTTTGGAAAGATAAGCTGGGGCCTTATTGTGGAGGGCCCTGAACATCAGACTTCAAATATTGGAACCCCAAATTATTCTCTGCACACTGAGAATTTATTAAAGGACTTTTTTTTATTGAGTCGGGGTCTCATTTTGTTGCCCAGGTTGGAGTGCAGTGGCATGAGCACTGCTCACCGCAGCCTCGACCTCCTGGGCTCAGTAGATCCTCCCGCCTCAGCCTCCTGAGTAGCTGGGACTACAGGCGTGTGCCACCACACCCAGCTAATGTTTTGCTTTTTTGTAGAGACCAGGTCTCACTATGTTATCTAGACTGGTCTCGAACTCCTGGACTCAAGCAATTCTCTCACCCTGGGCTCCCAAAGTAGCTGGGCTACAGGCACACACCACCAAACTTAACTCATTTCACATTTTTTTTGTCGAGACAAGGTCTCGCTACGTTGCCCAGGGTGGTCTTGAACTCCTGGGCCCAGGCCATCCTCCCGCGTCGGCCTCCCAAAGTGCTGAGATTACAGGCGTGAGCCACTGCACCCGGCCTATTAAAGGTCTTAAACTAGGTAAATGATTAACTGTACTTATGTTGAGATTCAATTCAAACATCTACTGGGCTTGCCATATCCTGTCATAATGTGGAATAAGAATAGATAAGACACTCACCCTTCGGTTCTAGTGTTTAGCATTTGGTGGGGGTACAATACTTATTGAGTGAAAGAAAAGAGATTAGAAAATGCAAGAGAGAAAATGGGCCCGGAATCTAATTGAGCATTTTTATACGAAGGGGAGCTGATGAGATCCGGGGCTGGGGGAGGCAACAGAAATAAAGAGGTACAGAACTGAGACTACTCTGGACGCAAAATATACAGGACTACACGGACGTTGGGGATAAGCAAAGAAGGGTCACAGGGTAGGAAGGCAGCGGCCAGATTCAGAGACCTGCGGGCGAAGAAAAAAACAAAGAGAAGGCAAAGTTCCCGGGGGAGTCCACGTATAGGTTCTTCCAGCCTACTCCTCCCGCAGAAACCGCCCCTTAACTCACATTTTTCGCACACCATCCTTCCGACGGCTCCCTTAACCACAAAAACAGCAGCAACAACTTGAAAACCTCAACACTACAACCGGGGAAGGATTCCCCTTCCGGGTTACGTTAGCCCACTTCCGGCCCTACGGTCCTCTGGTACCGCCTATCCCACCCCTGGAAAGCCGCGGGAGGAATAAACGCGAGCGGGTAGGCGGGGCTGCTTTTTTGCCCGCCCCTCCCTTCCTTCGATTGGTCGACCCGTCTTCGGACTCCGCCCCACATACCGGCGCCTGCGCAAAGGCCAGCCGTGGTACCTGATGGTGGGAGGCGGCAGTTCCCTCCTTCCCTTTCCCGGGCGGGAGTTAGGTAAGTCCCGCCGGACGCCCCCGACACGCTGGCTTCCCGGGAAGGATGCAAGTCACCCTTCCCCCACTGCCGAAGCGGCTGCGCGCCTCAGCGCCTCCCGTCCGCCGCGCTCCCTCTCCGCCTGAGCGCCACTCTTCAGGCGTGACCCGAGGCTGCCCTGGTGGACAGAGACTTTTTCCGACCCGAGTTTCTGTCCCCGTCCCTCAGTCTTACCTGGTCCGCAACACCTGCGCTCTTTGAATATTGCCTCCAAGCTCGTTCCCGGTTGTCCGCGTTCCCGCCGGCGGAAGCTTGGTTGGAGTCCCGGGCGACCCACGATGGGGCGGGGCTGCAGGGGAAGGTCCGGCGACCCCCGCGAAGGCTCCCCTGGAGCAGCTCCGGGAGCGCCTTTTCGAGGCCTATACCTGCCCATCGGGCAGGCCCAGGCGCACCTGCCAGGCGTCCTCGGGGGCACGCGAGGCCTGATATGGCGCAGGTGTCTCAGGAAGGGCATGCACTTCACTTACTCGGGCTCCTTCATTCATTCAGGAAGCATTGGAGTTTGGGTATAGCTCACTGTGTTTAGATCCAGACCCGCGGATGGCATCTGCGACTCTCTGAGGGCGGCCCAGAAAAGTGTCCAAAGGGGCATCTGTTGAGAGAATGGATTTCTGATCCCCTTGCCCGCCCGGAGTCAGCTGAGGATAGAATCAGTGGGAAACTTTCCTTTTGTCTTCTCTTGTCATCCGTTTTCTTCCCCATCCCTGGTGTTGTGCGTCTTCATGTCAAAGAGGCTGTTTTGTTTTGAGATGGCTTTAGGCTTGGTACCTTGGACTTGCCTCCTCACCTGCTTATCCTGTTTTCTTATCAGTAAAAGATTTACCTTTGAAAATTCTTACGTGAATCAGATGAGCGCTATTAGGATAAGACCTAGATTCTCCCTTCTGCTTTTTGCACTGGTGGGCGCCCTCCGCCCACCCCATTCTTCTGTCGTGTGTGTTTATATTACACACACACACACACACACACACACACACACACACACACTTTGAGTTGCAGTCTCATTCCGTCATCCAGGCTGCGGTGGAATGCTCACGGCCATCCCAGCGTCGACCTGCTGGGCTCCTGCAATCCTTCCGCCTCAGCCTTCCAAGTGGCTGGAACTACAGGTGCGCGCTACCACGCCCAGCTAATTTTTGATTTATTGTAGAGACGCGGACTTGCCAAGTTTCCTGGGCTGGTCTCGAACACGCGAGCTCTAGCAGTCCACTCGCCTCAGCTTCCCAAAGTGCTGGGATTACAGGCTGAGCCACCGAGTCCAGCCAACATATATATTTTTTCAGGACATTATTTTCTGAAATATTCACCACGGTGTAACATGTTGACTATTACTTTAAATTAATAAAGTCCTTTTAAAATATGAGTCGATATAAATGTATAAACTCTCAGGTAACTTAAATGCCTGTGTGTATCTAGAGAGTGAATTTTTTTCTTCCTTCCTTTCTTGCTCTACTTTTGATTGGAATTTAGCACCTGTAACAGACGTTGCCATTTTGGTATTTTTGGAGCATTGAAATACCTTAACTTAGCGTGGTGCTCTTTGAACTTTTTCTTGGTTGCACTGGCCACCGTTTGAGTATTCAAGTGTGCACCTGGTGTTGCTTGGCATTTGCTAGAATGTGAACTGCTGCAATGTTTCAAAAAGGATTTTTTTTTTTTAAAGCCAACAATTTAGCCAAAGTGTATTCATGGGGTTTCTAGAATGCATATGTTACACAGGGGTGGGCCATTTACTCTATGCAGCTGATTTCATCTCTCTGTTTTGGGCAAAAAAATAAAATGAATTGCTTCATTGGCCCTAGTACATGATGCTTTTATAGAAGCCAATGATAGTAGTTAAGAAATTAGTTTGTCAGCCAGGCTTGGTGGCTCAGCCTTTAATCCCAGCGTTTTGGGAGGCTGAGGTGAGTGGATTGCCTGAGCTCACGGGTTCGAGACCTGCCTGGGCAACTTGGCGAGACCTCATCTCTACAATAAATAAAAAAAGTAGCCGGGCGTGGTAGTGCACGCCTGTAGTTCCAGCTACTTGGAAGGCTGAGGCAGAAGGATTGCCAGAGCCCAGCAGATCGAGGCTGTGGTGGCCAGGAGCTGCCACTGCACTCCAGTCTGGGTGACAGAGAGAGATTCTGACTCAAAAAAAAAAAAAAAAAAAAAAAGAAATTAGTTTGTCATGTTTAGTCTCTGAGGGATATTTGTACCATATTAGGAAAATCTAAGGTAGAGTAGAATGTTAAGTTTATGTGCATTTGCACACATGCATCTTCCGGTGAATGTGGAAACAAACACATTCCCCATAGAAAATTGACTTGTTTATGGCTTTTAGGGGTTGAAACATTTAGGACAATGGAAAAAGTCGTTATTGCATATGTTCTTAATTTTTTTTTTATTAGATAGACACCCAAGAAAACACCATGAAAGATACTGATATCAAGAGACTACTGTATGCCCATCTTTTCTGCATATTTTCAATTATCCTAAGTGTCTTCATTCCATCATTTTTCTTGGAGAACTTCTCAATATTGGAAACACACTTGACATGGTTGTGCATCTGTTCTGGTTTCGTAACTGCTGTCAACCTAGTATTATATTTAGTAGTGAAACCAAATGCATCCTCTAAAAGAAGTTCATTATCACACAAGGTAAGGCTTATTTCTTGTTAACTGATTTTTGATAGAGCTAGTGTTTCTTTTAATGGGAGAATAAAGTATTAGTCAAGTCTTCATTAGGTTGTTTACAATGAGTAAAGGGAATCTGATATATGCATATTTTTCAAATAAACCTGTTGTTACTTGCTGGAAAGCTGCCCGCAATGCTTGATTGCTTCTTGTCATGCATTAATTGTGGAATTATGACTTCTTCAGTGGATATTGTGACATTGCAAGCCTATATAATCACTGTTTTATGTCACCATTGAAAATAAGTACATGTGGCAGTCTATTTTTAAACCTTATTCTGTAAGACATTGAAGTTTATTTTCATTTATTGTTGCATTTTTGAATGCCACTTAATGGGTTTTTCAGAAATTGCAGTGTCAGCCTGTGGTAACTGGTGTTTCCAACATGGCCTTCCTTGACTAAGCAAAATTTTCAGAAATTAGAGTCAATTTTCTGGAATATTCACTGCAGTGTAACACTTAGCTATTACTTTAATAAAGTCCTTAACTATTCCTTACTATGTGCAATCTCCCTGTTAAGTCACTTAAAACACCTTTGCTGCCTTGTGACTTAAAAAGCACAATATGTGTTCTATCATATCTTCTTAAGCTCCAAATCAAGAAGGCGCAGTGTGTTTATTTATACACATTTGCGTCCTTTTTCATATGGACTATGTAATAATATGAATATGATTTGGGGAATTATTTAGCATTTAGCCTTTTGGTGCAATTTTCATAGTTATTTTTTGTTTGTTTTGAGTTGGGAGTTCTTGCTCCATGGCTCAGGCTGGAGTACAGTGGTACAATCATGGCTTACCTCAGCCTTGACCTCCTGAGCTCAAGTAATTCTCTCACCTCAGCCTCCCAAGTAGTTGGGACTAAAGGTATGCACCACCACGCCTTGCTGACTTTTTGATTTTTTTTTGTAGCGATGAGGTCTTGCTATGTTGTCCAAGCTGGTCTTGTACTCCTGGGCTCAAGAGATGCTCCCACCTCAGTCTCCCAAAGTGCTGAGATTACAGGCATGAGCCACTGCACTCAGCCTGAGTTTTTGTCTTAAAATGAAAAAAAGAATTGTAGTCATTATTTTCTGCAGATTTTTCATGTATTATCACATAATAAGGACTGTATTGTTTGCATCCTAGCTTTCTGTAATCAATAAGGATTTAATAAATAGTGATTAACATTATAGCTCAAAACATACCATAGAAACAAACCTTTTTTAACTGTAGTGTTGGATGGATGGATGGAATGAGGGTGGGTAATATTTGCCTTTTAGGATTTTTCAGTCTGTATTGAGGGTTGTGCATATGACTAGGCACAGGATATGTAATCTGACGTCAGGATACCCAAATCTAAAGACCATTCAACTGTTCTACATTATGGAAACAAATTGTATCTGTAGAAAAAAATGGAAGAATGTATTGTCTTTTAGGTATTCTCTTGATTCTTCAAATTATTAATTTCTCTTTTAGGTAACCAGACTTTTGAAATGCTGTATCTACTTCCTTATGTCTTGTTTCTCCTTTCATGTAATTTTTGTTCTTTATGGAGCACCACTCATAGAGTAAGTTTGACATTTTTACCTTAAGTGTATATTTTAAAACACCCATTTACCTAACAGGGCTAATTCCTAGCAATTAGAGAAAAACCATGATGTGCTTAATTAATGGATCAAGTAAGGATACCATTGCCCATCTTTAGCAGTGTTATTCTTTTAAAAAAACAATAGAATAACTTAATTCATTAAATGGTTTTGTCACCTAGACTTTATTACCCACTGCATGTTGAGAGAAGGCAGGGGAGGTGGGGTGGGGTAGGGAGGGTGGAGTAGATGAGAAACCATACCAATAAGAAATAATAAATGTGTGGCCCTTAGAACTCCTAAGAGAACTTATTATAATGGTATGCAGAAGTTTGTTATAATTAGTATATCAGTTCTTAGTAAATGTGATTCTGTAGTACTTGAAAAGTTTGTTTTCCTAACAAAAGTCAGTAGGTTCCTATATTCACATACTTAATAAGCCCACGTTTATAGTTTAAAGGCAAAATTTAACTCAACACATTTTCACAGTGAACCAATTTTAAATTAGTAGAAACCAATCTCATGGGTAGTTTCTGTTTGTTTGTTTGTTTGTTTGTTTGTTTGGAGTTGAGATCTCACTCTGTCGCCCAGGCTGGAATACGGTGGCACAGTTACAGCTCACTGCAGCCTCGACCTTATGGGCTTAGGCAATCCTTTTGCCTTAGCCTCCAGAGTAGCTGGGACTATAGGCGCGCACCATCACACCTGGCTAAATTTTTAATTTTTTTGTAGAAATGAGGTCTTGCTATGTTGTCTAGGCTGGTCTCAAAGTCCTTGGCTTAAGCGATGCTCCCATCTCGGTCTTCCAAAGTGCTGGAATTACAGGTGTGAGCCACTGCACCTGGCCAGTGTTTCTCATATAGTATTTATTGTAGTTTGAGAAACTTCAATTTAGCTGTGGTTGATGATCACGGTGAAATTAATGATGAGATGTGTGTGATACACACACTTACACACATATATTGCTGAGTGTACAATTTTGTACATATATTTATACAAAAAAGTTACACATACATACACTAACAGGCTATTATTTTTTAGATAGGGGAAGACAAGACCTTTGTAATGGAAAGTGGTGGTTTCTAATCCATTTTACAGTAGAATGAATGTTTGAAACAGTGGTTCTCAAAATGTGGTCTTCCAACCGGCAAATGTCAGCATTTAATTGAAATGCAAATTCTCTGGCTTCTATTGGGCCCTAGGGGTGGAGCCCCAATCTTTGGTTTATCCAGTTCTCCACATGCTTCCAATATAAGTTAAAGTTGACCCACTGGTTGTAGAGAAAGTTCAGACATTTGAGGAAGAAAGCTAATTATTTTATTTTTTTTTTTTGCAGAAGTCTCAGTATTGATCTTAGGGTCATTAAATGTTTGAAGTCTATCTTTAAAGCCATATATTTGCTAGACTGTTTTTTAAAGCTTGCATTTTGGTAGTAGGATTATTTTTAGTCATCATTTTGGTGGTCATGTTACCTTTCAAAGTATAAGAAAATATTTTTATATTTAACTTATTTATGTAAGAAAGATGTGTGTGTGTACCCTTAACACTTTTTGAAAAAATTAATAAGGTTTTTTTTTTCTAGGCTTGTGTTGGAAACATTTTCATTTGCAGTTCTTTTATCTACCTTTACAACTATACCTTGTTTATGTTTGTTAGGACCAAACCTCAAAGCTTGGCTAAGAGTTTTCAGTAGAAATGGGTAAGTTTTCATTTTAGTGATGATTGAAATTTTTAAAAATTAATGAATTCTTTTTCTATTCCTAGCAGTTTCCTGATTATCTCATGAGTGTTTCTTAGCACATTCTTGGAGATGCCTTAAGGGTCAATGCAGCTGGAGACTGGGGTGGGGCAGGCAGAACTGTAAACCCCTCCCTCCACACTAGCAAGATCTGCTCTGCTTTTTTTCTGTATGGTAGAATTTCAGTAAGCCATTTGTCAAAAAAAAATTTCTGCTTCCAAAAGAAAACTTTGAAAACCATTGCTCTGGGATAATTTGGCACTGTGATAAAACTGCTACAAATAAAATTGCTTACATACATTTTATAATGTAGAAATGGAGTCCACAATCTAAAAATGTTTTGTATGACAACAATAATTTCTTGTTTAGCCTTTTTCATAGTAAGAGATCAGAGTGCAAATTTTACAGGATTTCAATTCCTTAGTGGCCATATATATTTTCAGCATAGCTAAATTAAAATTTTAGCTTATTGAAAGTAATTGAAATGATAAGTACCTACCAGAAATAGTTATTTTAACTAAGAAAATCAGAAGATTATTTGCTGCCCATAATTTTGTCCTATTTTTCATCAGCAGCAGACACTTCTTGAGCATTTACACTGTGCTCTATGTTCAGCTAAGCTGTGTGGATTTCAAAGTACTGGGAAGAGTCTGTCCCTGAGGAGCTTGCGTATCCAAGGGACAAAAATGAAATGAGCAAACCATGCAGGACTAAAATTGTGTAAATCCAACAATAAGTGCCATAGGAGCTCAGAGGGGTGGGGGATGGATAAAGAGCAGAGCTGGAGAGGGGAAGGATCTGTGATGGACTTGGGTCAGGAGGGGAAGATTCCGCGAGACCAAGGAGAAGGGGAAAGACCTCCTGCAAGACAAATGAAAGCATGGAAATGGAAGTAAATGTAGCATTTTTGTGAGATTTGGAAGGGCACAGCCCAAGGACAGCAGAGGGTACATGCTGGACAGCTTGGCTCTATGAATCACACATGTTTTTCCTTTTGCAATTAGTACTGTTTGCTCTCCTTTAGAACCATCTTGTAGTATTCATAAAGTCTTTAGAAAACAAAAGTGTAACAACTGAAAACTTTTTCTACACTATTATCATAGTATTGCAAATGGAATAATTTCTTTTAGCATTTTAGTTTGAAATTTTTAAACAGTGAAAACTGAAATCTTACTGATTTGGATTGGTGACTTATCCAGTTTTAAATTCTGTGTCTAATAACGAATAGTGTATTTGAGGAGACACTGTTGTGTGATTTTTTTTTTTTTTTAGCTCTGCAATAACATGGCATTTGTGTTCCTAAAAATCACACACTATGGAAACTGGATAATAAAAAACACAGAGCCTCATGGGAAGGATGGGGTTGGGGAATAACACTCAAAAACTTCATCAGCAACACATAAAAAGAATATGGAAACGTAATAAAAACGGTAGCAAAGTTTTATACATATGAAATGGTTAAGTAGTGCAAGCATACCTTGTTGTATTGTGCCTTACTTTGTTACACTTAGCAGATACTGTATTTTTTACAAATTGAGGTTTTGTGGCAAAGTCTGTCAGTGTTGTTTTTTTCAGAGACATGAGTGCTCAGTTCATGTCTCTGACACATTTTGGTAATTCTTTCAATATTTCAGACTTTTTCAATATTATTATATCCATTATCATGATCTGCAATCAGTGATCTTTCATGTTACATTGAATTGTTTTGGGGCACCATGAACTGTGCTCATGTAAGACAGTGAACTTAATTGAAAAATGTTGTGTGTATTCTGACTGCTTCACCGACCTGCTGCTCCCTCATATCTGTTCCTCCATCCCCCTCTTTCTCCCTGTATCCCTTCCTCTTTCCTCCCCCTTCCTTGAGCCTCTCTATCTTGGGACACAAAAATATTGAAATTAGGCCAATTAATAACCCTACAATGGCCTCTTAAGTGTTCAAGTGAAAGGAAGAGTTACATGATTCTCACTTTAAATCAACAGTTAGAAATGATTAAACTTAGTGAGGAAGGCACGTTGAAAGCTTAGATAAGCCCAGGCCTTTTGCGCCACTTAACCAAGTTGTGAATGCAAAAGAAAATTTCTTGGAGGAAAGAAAAGTACTATTCTAGTGAACACATGAATGATAAAGCAAAAGAGGCTTATTGCTGATACAGAGAAAATTTGAGTGGTTTGAATAAAAGAGCAAACCAGCCACAGCATTTCATTATGCCGAAGCCTAATCCAGAGCAAGGCCCTAACTCTCTTCAATTCTGTGAAGACTGGGAGAGATGAGGAAGCTTCCCAAGGAAAGTTTGAAGCTAGCAGATGTTAGTTCATGAGGTTTAAGAAAAGAAACTGTCTCCATGACATCAAAGTGCAGGGTAAAACAACAAGTTTTGATGGAGAAACTATATTCATATGATCTAGCTAAAATCATTGATGATGGTAGCTATGCTAAACAACAGATGATGAAGATTATGATGATGATTATTTAGAGATGGGGTGTTGCTGTGTTGCTCAGGCTCTCATCTCAGCCTCCCAAAGTGCTGGGATTACAGGCTTAGGCCACTGCACCGGGCTAACAGATTTTTAATGTCAACAAAACAGCCTTATGTTGGAAGAAGTCACCTTCTAGGATTTTTATAGTTAGAAAGGGGAGGTCAATGCCTGGTTTCAAAGCTTCAAAGGACAGGGTGACTTTCTTGTTAGGGACTAATGCAGCTGGTGACTTTAAGTTGAAGTCAGTGTCCATTGACCATTCTGCGTATCCTAGGGCCTTTAAAAACTAAGCTAAATCCACTCTGCCTGTGCTCTGTAAATGGAACAATGAAGCCTGGATGACAGCACATCTGATTACAGCATGGTTAACTGAATATTTTAAGTTCATTGTTGAGACCTACTGCTCAGAAAAAAGATTCCTTCCCAAATATTGCTGCTCATTGACAATGAGCTCTGGTCACCCAAGAGCTCTGATGAAGATGTATAAGGAGATGAATGTTGTTTTCATGCCTGCTAACACAGCATTCATTCTGCAGCCCATGGGTGAAGGAGTAATTCCAACTTTCAACATTGTAGCTGCCATAGGTAGTGATTCCTCTCATGGACAAAGTAAATTGAAAACCTTCTGGAAAGGATTCACCATTCTTGATGCCATTAAAGACATTTGTGATTCATGGGAGGAGTTCAAAATAGCAAAACTAACAGGAGTTTGGAAGAAGTTGATTTCAAATCTCATAGCTAACTTATAGGGGTTCAAGACTTTAGCAGAGAAAGTGATGTATGCAGATGTGATGTAAATAACAAAAGAACTAGAATTAGTAGTGGAGCCTGAAGATGTAACTGGAGTGTTATAATGTTATGATAAAACTTTAGTGGATAATTAGTTGGAATGTTGTTGGTTATTCCTATGCTGCATGGTACATTAGGGTGCAGGTTTTTGTGTTTACACTTAGTGTTTCTCACAGATGGACTCATTCACATTGTTCCCCAATTAGCGATCAAATTGGAATAAATTTGAATCTTCAAAACAAGCATTATAGCAGGAAGCCATCTCCATAACATAAGTGTACATATAAATTCCTAAAATTTGTATATACCAGAGGGGCCCCCAAAAACCTAGAATTTATCTATAAAAAAATTGTATATTTATTCTCACATGTTTACACTTCAGTCATCTTCTAAATCCTCTTCATTTGATGCAATACATCCATTGAGAGACTTTTTCCACTGCTCAAAACAGATTTTGAACTCTTCAATTTTGATGCCTTTTAGTGCTTCTACTGTTTTTTGTTTCACTTCTTCCACATTGGCAAATGCTTCTCTATGAGGATTCTTTTTCTCCTGAGAAACAAACAAAATGAAATAGGGAGGGTGGGGCATGGGGATTATGCCGTTTTTGGCCAAAAACTGCTGAACACTCAACATGGTGTGGGCCAGTGCACTCATAAATCATCTATCATAAAATGGGCAAATTCATTGAAAAAAATCTCCAAAACCAAATTCACTAAAGCCAA
Organism: Carlito syrichta; assembly: GCF_000164805.1. NCBI lineage: Eukaryota > Metazoa > Chordata > Mammalia > Primates > Tarsiidae > Carlito > Carlito syrichta. The sequence goes on from NW_007258718.1 coordinate 379,821, forward strand.
ATGCAACCTCTCATAGCAGTGCTACTAGTGCACTGATGCTGATGGTCTCCTAGAACACTTACCTAGTGGTGGAAGCCTGTACTACAAGGGGCCCTCCCTCCAAAAGAGAATTCCAGTTTTTTGGGGGGGGGTCTCCTGTCTTATAATTTCTGTGTATATAAATTTATGAATTTCTGTATAAATTTCTATAAATTGAAAAAAGTTACAACTCAAGGGAAACAGAAGCCATTGCTAGCTTGCCATAGTAACTTATTAATTTAATATGTATCCATTTTTCTAGGCCTGTTTTAACCCTGTTTCTACTTTTAGGCTGAACCAAACATATCTTGCTATATCACCTATTACTTTCTGCTATATAAAAAAAAATTCTTTCATTTATTATAAAATGTGCCTTTTATATCATCTGTGACTTGGTGGATAAACCTATTGTCATTGTGTTTTCATTCTTATCTGCACTTTATTTCTTCTCAGAAGGATCTATACCAAAAGTAAAACTAAAAACTATAGGAGGAAGATACCATTTTCCAGCTAGCAGATTGACAGAAGTTAATAAGTTTAATAGTACCTCGTGTTAAGGGTTTGGGGAAGCAAGTACCAGTGTTCAGACTCTAAGAAGGGCAGTTTGGTAGTACCTATAAAAATTATAAATGTACATCTTTGACCAAGAGATTCTACCTCTAGGATTTTATCTGATAGATAGACTTGCACACCTACAAAATGTTTAATACATAAGGTTACCCATATCAGTACTGAAAATACCTGAAAATCCTTTAGTAAGGGATATGGTTAAGTTAAATTGAACCCATACCATGAAATACTATGTAGCTGGAAACAAACAAACAAACAGAAAACAAACACCAAAATCAAACTCCATTTACTATTGAAATTTGAACCATATTAATGTACTACCTAGTCAAAATGGAAGCTATAATGAATTAGATTTTGCTACTGCTTAACTTCTTATTTGTGGAAAGTTAAGCCTGTATCAAGAAGTTGCTACATTTCTCTGATGCCATCTAAACTTCAAAAGGCTGCAAAAGTTACCCTTCTAAAACTTACAACATACGGCAGAACAGTTCAATTACTAGAGGACTATGGCTAAATATTATTAATTTGTAATATAAAACATTTTATTTAACATCACACAGGCCTAGACATGAAATGTAGTGTGAAAATATTTTAATAACTTTTAAAAGCATTTTCATGTATGTTATAGCATTTCTGAAAACAATCTAGTGAGATATTATCACCATTTTCTAGATGAAGATCCTAAAAGCTGCCTGGGTAAATGATTTGCCCAAGCTCTGTTGCCATGCAGTAGAGCTGGGATTGAAATCTAGATCATCTGAGGGCACAGAAGTTAGAAGTCTCTAGTAATTGGGGGTCAGAAAACAGTCTTCTGCCCTCTCTTCATTACTGAGTGGCCAAGTGATCTTAGACAAGCTACTAACGTCACCAGAGCTATCATCGCAAGAATGTCGGAGTTTGAATTGGAGTAATGAACAAACATTAAATTTTTTGTTAAACTTGGCAGGAGAGGAAGTGAAATCAGGGACATGTTAGTCCAAATGTATGAGGATAATGCCATGAAGAGAATGGCAGTGTGCAAATGGATTGAACTTTTACTGTGGGGAGAGAAAACATCACTGATGAAGAGAGGCGAGGATGGCCAGTAATGAGCAGAACTGATACAAACATTGCAAAAATTCATCAAATTGTGCATCAGAATCAGCTGACTGTGAGAAGCATAGCAGACCAAATAAACATCGATAGAGAAACAGGAAAATCCTAACTGAAAATCTTGGCATGAGAAAGATGTGTGCAAAAATGATCCTGAAGGAGCTCTTGCATCACAACAGTGCACCAGCTCACACAGTACTGCCTGTGAAGGAGTTTTTAGCCAGTAAACAAATAATTGTTTTGGAACACCCTCCCTACTCACCTGATCTGGCCCCCAGTGACTTTTTTCTTTACTCGAAGATAAAGGAAATATTGAAAGGAAGACATTTTGATGACATTCAGGACATCAAGGGTAATATGACGACAGTTCTGATGACCATTCCAGAAAAAGCGTTCCAAAATTGCTTTGACAGGTGGACTAGGCACTGGCGTCGGTGCATAGCTTCCTAAGGGGAGTACTTTGAAGGTGATCATAGTGATATTCAGCAATGAGATATGTAGCACTTTTTCTAGAATGAGTTTGTGAACTTAATTGTCAGGCCTCTTATGTAATATGATTAGAGTAAAATGAACATATACTTTGCTGCAGAGTTATGTCCAAACCAAGTGAGATGAGTGAAATCAAATAGGAGGTGCTATGAAATGTTTGTTGAATAGACAAATGTCAGGGAGCGTTTTTATGCATCATGCTTCCAATCCTGGCTGCAGTTTGTCTCAGAACTTCTTCCTGGTTTAGAACAGACCAAAGAGTGCAGCATGTAGACAGCCACAAAAGAGTATTGGTTTTTGTTTGGTTTAGTTTGAACTTTGATTTAATTTGGTTAAATTTTGGTTTAATTTTGATTTAGTTTGAACTCTGTCATGAGAGAAGAACTTAAATCTTTATGTTGCAACCATGCATTAGTGATAGTTTAGTTTCTCCTTAGTACTTTTATCATACTTCAAACACTGACTATTGAAACATGATTTTGAGCTAGAAAATAATTAATTTGATTGGTTAACTTGTTTAACATTAGAGTTGGCCTTCTTAAATGTTCACTTGTATGCAAAAATATTTTAAAACGAAAAGATCTGATGTTTTTGCTGTGATAATAAATACAACAAAATAATTTATGTTATACTAAAATTATCCAAATAGGTAGTTAGCATTATTCACATTGAATCACAACTTTAATTTCAAGGAGTTTTATTATTATTCAAAGCATTGTACAAAATACATACTTTTCCCTACTCAATAATAATAAGCAGAAATTAGTTTTAATTTTCAAGTTCTTACACTGTAGTTCTAATTCATAAAAAGTGTTTAATGTACCCTGAAGTACTGATTGACAATTTTAGAACTTTAAATATTCTTATTTATCCTGTGTTCTAACATATAAAACATAGTTGAGTTTTGTATGAGTATTTTTTTAACTTCAAGGTGGTCCTTTTAGTATTATTGAAATACGACATTCAGGTGTTCAATGTGAACAGACCAATTCTGAATCCACTCTTTGCTGAATCAGTATAAGTATTTTCTGTCACTTTTAAGTGAAATAACTTTATATACTAATTTTAATGTATTTATATGCATGTTTATAGAAAACTTAATATTGAGCAGATGATAATCTGAAGACTGAGAACATAAAAACTTTGAGCCTGAGAACTGTGTAGGAATTGCATCCTAAGAGTAAAGGATCAATCATGATACTATTGAAATTTAATATATAATTAAATGACACTATTTTAACAAGATTTCACCTTAAAGTAAATATAAGGTTACTCCAAGAAAACAAAAGAATGCTATTATAAAGAAACTTGAAAGAAGAGAAGCAGTTGGTTTCTTAAAATATCCTGCCAACTTCTTATTGTTACAGAATATATTCTTATTATTACAGAATATACTCAGTTGTTTAATTCACTTGTTGCCTTGGTATTATAATTATTGTGGGTTTTTTCATTTTCACACTTTCAAGGGAAGTAATAATCTCTTTACCGTACAACTATATTTTTCACTGAAGCTTGCTTTTTTATTTATCAGTGTTTTTATGCTGCGATTGAATGTTTCAGTTAGAACCTGATTACCTTTGGTGACCTCAGTAGGTCCCTGAATAGGATTAAATACAAGTCTGTGGCAATCTTGCCAAGGTGAAAACACTCAATAAGACCTATTTGTGTAGACAAAGACAACAGGCCTCTTTTGTCATCTTTGTATTGAAATGGATTTTATATTGAGGAAAAAAAAAAACACATTAAGAGTGAAAAGATAGTGAATGACCAACGATTTATTTATATAAAAAGTAGGTAATGTAGCCTGTACGTGGGCAAAAAAATTTAGTGGCAAAGAGGTGTTGGTTTTAATATTCAGCGGGAAAAGGAAAAATTTTTATTAGAATTCCGTAAAATATCTCTAACCACTAGGAGGAGTTGTACAATGTGTCATTTTTAGATTAAGAGATCAGTAGTTTTTAAAAAATCAAATCCATTTAAGCAAACACTCTTTTGATGACAAACTATTTAAGCCATGAGTGTTTACTATGAACTACCCTTAGGTGCCTGATACGGTGTCTGGCACGTAGTAAGCACTCAAAATGTTCCATTTATTTCCATTAGTATTTGACATAATGAATTCCAGTAGAATCATAATTTGGACAGGTCCTTGGAGCTCATTGTCATGAAGATTGATCTGTAGCATTGCTTGAGTCATTTTTTAAGTTTGTTCACAGTAGAACAGTGAGCCATTTATTCTATTCTCAGCCCTATTGACTGTGTGTATGTTCCTTAACTGTGAAGAAATTAGCCTATAGCTGTAGAATTCAGACGACTTAATTATGGAAACTTATGAGGTGAGAATAAATCAATATCAGTGATGCTAGAAATTAGTTAATAGAACAGGAATTTCATTATTTTATCTTGATCATTTCTTTATTACGAAAGAATGTGCATATGTTTATGTGAAGTAAAAATTCAAAAATTAGAAAAGCATAGAAAGTTAAAGATCCTAGTAATCCTATCATAGAGGCAGTGAATGATTACTAACAGATTTTTATGTTCTAATTTTGTATAAGCATACAACATATATATATATATGTATGCTTTTAAAACAAAAATAAACTAGTCACTGCTTTATAACTTGCTTTTTTCCCACTAATATATTACAAACATTTCCATCTGTGTGTTTGTATAACCTACTTCTTCTTGCATAGTGTCTTTAGTTAATATATCTTTATAGGTAACACGAAACTTCAACTTATATTGGTTTCAACAGGAAGGAAACTGATTATGTCACATAACAGGTTGAGTGGTTCTAGATACAGATAGGGTATCACTGTACTTCTTACTGATTCTCTTGGTTATTATCCTCAGCCTGGTAGTGAGATGGCAACAGTTTCTCTTCCTTGAGTTTTCCTAATCACTGGGAAAGAGAATGGGATCACCATGATTTCATTAATTAGCCTAATCATCAGAGTTGAGATGAATGTTGAGCAATTATCATTGCAAGTATTCCATGTAGCATAGTTTATTCAACTAATTTTCTCTTTATTATCACATTTTCATGATTAGAAATAGTGTTATGGACATCTCTGTACCACATAATTTTGTATACTTGTGCAAGGGTTTCTGTATACTAGATGGCTGGGTTAAAATTCCTAGGGGAAGTTAATAGTCCAACTAAGGTTCTAATTTGAAGACTATGTATATACCTATATAGTATATACATAGTATATACCTACATAGTATATACATAGTATATACCTACATAGTATATACATAGTATCAACAGTGTGTCCCTGAGTCCCAATCAGGCCTCTTTACTCCCTATCAACCTTTCAGGGCTGCTGCCTACTGGCTCTGCCAAGGAGGCAGACTGTGTACTACAGCCGCTTCAGCTGATTTCTAAGAGAAGGCATAAGCCCTGGCTATGAATTTTTTAAAGTTTGACTTATGGAGCCACCATTTATTAAATTTCAGCTGAATATTACTGATTGAATCTCAGCGATAGCACTTATCTTTCCCCTGCCTCCATTCTCTTTTCCTGCCTCATGTTATAGAAAACTGGATAGAAAATAGCATCCAGTCCTTAAAAGGCAGGGAAAATTGGTGCAGTTAAGATGGGAAGACAGCCTCAAAGATAATTCATTCACTGTATCTGAGCGAATAAGTAGTCTAGACAGCCTGCCCATGTGAAGTGTGAGCGAGACAAAAAATGACCCAGCAGCCCTAATAGCACTAGAGAGGAAGATGGAAAAAAGGGTATGTGGAGGGCAGAGCCGGGCTTGGAGGAAGATTCTGCCCATGAAACAGAAGCAAACGCAAGACTTCACACAGTTTACCATATGAAGATATTCTTAAGGATATGAATTCAGTAAAATAAGAGCAAAGATGAGATAATGAAGTAAAATGAAGTGAAGAAGGAGATTGCAGGATTGACATAAATTGATAGTACAAACCTTGCTATTACACATCATAAGTAAGAAATGCCAGGAAACATAGACAAGTTAGAAAATCAAGTTTCAGCATGGAGGAGAGGTTTGAGCTCATCAAAATGAATGAGGTGTAGGGAGGGGGTTGGGAAGAATAAAGTAATTAGGGAAGATGTGATAAATACAGAGAAGAGAAATTCAACCATAAGACAAGTAAGTGCCCCTAAAATGCAAAACAAAAAATAATTTAAAGAAATGATAGAAAGCAGTTTCCACAAATGAAGGAATTCTTCAGTTTGTACATTAAAGGGACTCACTATATCAATAAAGTAGTTGAATAAATTAGGGTTGCAGAGAATGTAAATAAAGGAATAATATAAGCAATTGAAGTTGTACAGTAGGGAGAGGGGAGGTGGAGGAGTGTAATTGTACCCCTCGTCCCTCCAGCTGTTCTGGCTGTCACTAGACGCTGAGTCCATTTGATGCAACCTCTTCAGGGAATGAGAATTAAATGAAATTCTACATGCCAAACCGTGAGTCCCACCTTACACCTAGCCATTTTCCCCTGCTTGGCCAAAAGTACTTGGAGCCAGGCTTATTCTACCTGGACAGAATATGGAATTATTTCTTTCTGGGGAAAGTGGTACAAAAGAAAAACTTGCAGATGCTGACACTTGAGGGTTCTCTAAGGAAAGGTTAGGGTTCCTACATGATCCCTAGTTCTATGAAGCCCACTGGTTGAATCATCTTATTCATGCATGGTGAGCATACAATCAACTGTCTCATATTTCACTTTGTTGTTGCTGTTGTTTAAAATTAGTTTTATTGAGATATAACTGCAGATCATAAAATTCACCCGTGTGAAGTGTATAATTCAGTGGTTAATAGGCACAGTTGTACAACCATCACCACAATCTAATTTTAGAACATTTCATCACACCAGAAAGAAACTATGCCTATTAGTAGTCATCCCCTAGTCCCACACTGCTCTACCTGTCCGCAGCCCAGACAATCACTAATAGACTTTCTGTCTCTATAATTTGACTAGTCTGGACATTTTATCTATGGTGTTTTAAGTAGAATGAGAAATGAAGAATCATCAGACATTTGAGGAATACCTCAAATGAAGTCCAAAAATGAAAATAACAAAAAAGAAACTCTGTGGAAAAAAGGTAATATATAAAGACCAGAAGATAACTTTCGAAAACTTATTTTTTACATCTATAAAACAAGAAGAGGAGGCAATCAAAAGAATATTCAGAGAATAAGAAAGCTTTCGGGAAATAAAAATATTATCATAGAAAAAACTAAACAGAAGTGGAGACAAAATTGAAAAGATTCCTTAGTCAAAAAGGCAAAACTGGCCAGACTCGGTGAGTCAGCCTGTAATCCCAGCACTTTGGGAGGCCGAGGTGAATGGATTGCCTGAACCTGTGGGTTCAAGACCAGCCTGGGCAACTTGGTGAGACCGTTTCTACAATAAATCAAAAATTAGCTGGGCGTGGTAGCGCGCACCTACAGTTCCGGCTACTTGGAAGGCTGAGGCAGAAGGATCACCAGAACCCAGCAGGTCGGCACTGGGGTGGCCGTGAGTGTGCCACTGCTCCAGCCTGGGTGACAGAGTAAGACTCCAACTCAAAAAAACAAAAACAAAAACAAAACCCATACAAAGTGAGTTAAAAGGTAAGGAAAGCAGAAATTAGTTCAAAATGATAGTACTTCAAGCAGAAGAGTAAGAAAAAAAATTGTTTTTTTAATTTTTGAGTTGGAGTCTCACTCTGTCACCCAAGCTGGAGTACAGTGGCACACTAATGGCCACCACAGCCTTGACCTATTAGGCTCAGGCAATCTTTCTGCCTCAGCCTTCCAAGTAGCTGGTACTAGAGGCGTGTGCTACCATGCCCAGCTTATTTTTTGATTTATTGTAGAGACGAGGTCTCACCAAGTTGCTCAGGCTGGTTTTGAACACCTGAGCTCAGGCAGTTCTCTCACCTTGGCCTCCGAAAGTACTGGGATTACAGGCTTGAGCCACCGTGCCCAGCTGAAAACAAAATTCTTAAAAGATCTGGGCAAAAAAGTCTTTAAGTAAAAAAAAATTTCAAGATCCAGAGACTTGAGATTCTAGATTAAGAACTCATTTATTTTCAGCATAGGAGATGAAAAGATACTTCAAAACACTTTTGTGAAATTTTAGGTAACCAGGAATAAAGAGATGATTCTAAAAGATTTCAGAGAGTGAGAGAACCATGGGATGGGGGATCAGAGTGGCAGTGACTGCCAATGGGTAGAGGGTCTCTGGGGGTGATGAAAATGTTCTAAAATTGACTTGCGGTGATGGTGAACAACTCTGAGTATGCTAAAAACCATTGACTTGTATACTTTAAATCAGTTAATTGACTGTAAAGGATTTTCTAGGGTAATTCTTGACTCCACTCAGTAAAGCTGTTATTTTTAAATCTTAATGAATTTTTAGTCCATTGTGTGTTGCTAAGCTGTTATTTAACTATTCCAGCCTTATTTCTGGTTCTTCTCCTCAACTGCAACGGTTTTACTTATGTTCTCTTGTGTGCAGTACAGCTCTTTCTCAATTCTCTAGTTCAAGACCTAATATTACCTATTCTTTCAAATCTAGCTGAGCCTTCTCTTCTTCCATAAAATAGAAAAAATGACTTCTTCCCAGCAGAAGGTAATCTCTGCAAAATTAATCTCTGCTCTCGACCTGTACCATACCTTATGTCTCTGGGCACATCACTGTGGGTTTTGCAACATAGAGGAGTTGTGTGTTAAGTTGAAGCTGAGTCAACATTTGTCTGCCACATGCTGTCAAAAATTACCCTAGAAAATCCTTTAAATTGCCTGAGCAGTACAATTCTGTTTACATTCAACTTGTTCAGTTTTTTTTCCTTCCGAGATTGGAACAGATCTCTGTCCTACTGAATGCTAGTTGCAAAAACTAATTTGTATCTATAGGTGTTATATAAAATAAGAAAGAACAATAAAGCCCAGCAAATAATACGAATATGGATATATGGTGATGTGGCCCCTTCTCAGCCTCAGTTCTCAATGGAAACAAGCAAAGGCTCTTAATTGTATAGTTGGGGGGTGTGAGATGGATGGGTGGTAGAACAATTATGAACTGACTGACATTTGGGACTTCTTTAATTCAGCGTACATTTTGCTTATAATATTGGCCTGTTTCTAATGAAAGAAATCATCTAACACAACAAATATTTCCCCCTTTTTCCCCACACTACTTGGAAGAGGTTGCTTTTCATTAACTTCACAGTAATGCCAAGCAATTTATGCAATTGAATATTTGGACCCCACTTACTGTGCCATGGTGAGCTTTTGCCCTATGTAACCAGACTCATATTCCACACAACTAAGCATTTACACTATGAGGGGTGGGCTGAAACCAAGACTGAGAGTGTTAGAATTACATCTTTCCACCATTATACTCTAAAATGTGCACTGTAAATAGGAATGGTAGGCAAAATCACCAGATCTTTTGAAATATGTTGTTTTTGTTCTCTTTCCTTTCCCTGCCAGGTAAATAGAGTTGGTTTGTTTAAATGAAATGTGCGGTAAGAAAGACTAATTGAATAAATGATGCTCCGTCCATATAATGGAATGCTATTACAGCTGTTACCAAGAAAAAAACACAACTGGGTTTATAACATGATGTGTTTGAGTTTTGTTTTGAAGAATATATACATATGTAAATGTGCATTTATGAATATATGTACATCCTTCAACATAATTGTGCTGTATTTGTGCTTCCAAAAAACATTTCTGGAAGGATATGTACTAATTTGGTAATAGTAGTTGACTCTGGAGAAAAGGAACCAGGAGTTGATGATGGGGTGGGAGGAAGACTTAGCTGTCATTGCAAATGCTTTTTGGTATAGTTTGACTTTTACCATGTGTATATTACCTTTCCAATGGAAAAACATTCATATCTTCCTACCAATTAATTGTTAATAGTTTATGGTAAATATTTACATATCATTTTGAGATACTCCTTTTGTTTTTTATTGTTTTTGAGTCGAAGTCTCACTCTGTCTCCCAGGCTGAGGTGCAGTAGCACAATCACAGGTCACCACAGCCTCAAACACCTGGGCTCAAGGAACCTTCCGCCTCAGCCTCCCAAGTAGCTGGGACTACATGCGCACACCACCTCACCCAACTAATTTTTTGATCTTTTCTAGAGATAAGGTCTCGCTATGTTGCCCAAGCTGGTCTGGAACTCCTGGGCTCAAGCAATCGACCTCACAGGCATGAGCCACAGCACCTGGCTGAAATTACAACTTAAAGTGAGCAGAAAATACGTGTATAGTGATAATTAGTGCTACTGCTACTGTTTGAGTCTCCAGCAGCTAGTATATATGCCACCAGTAATGTACAAATTTGTGTTTTACAGAGTCACATCCATTTGGGAGAACAGTCTCCAGATCACTACAATTTCTAGCTTTGTAGGAGCGTGGCTTGGAGCGTTTCCAATTCCACTGGATTGGGAAAGACCATGGCAGGTTGGTTTCAGTTACTTAAAGCAACAAAACAGACGTTTCTACAGTGATGGTAAAACTGATGAGGCAAACTAGTATCTATATGTAGTTTTGTTATTCAGTTAAGTGGAGATACCAATTCTTTCAGTCATTGTCATCTAGGTATCTTCTTATTGGGCCTGTCCCAGTACAACAGACATCCAGATTGGTTCTATCATCCAGCACTGTTTTTTTGTACATGTATAGGTGAATAAACAAACTTATTTTGTGATCATGTATGGGGGGTTTATTTTTTTAAAAAGATGGAGTTGTTGTCTTGCGTAGGCTGGCCTTCCACTCTTAGACTCAAGTGATCTTTCTTCCTCAGCCTCCCAAGTGGCTAGGGCTACAGGTGTGCACCACCATGCCCTACAAGATTTTTTTAAATTGGGCTAGAAGTTACATAACTTTCCTGTTTTCATCTTTGATATTCATTGTCCTTGTGGTATTAGATTCATTTTTTTTTTTTTTTTAACTTGACTGAGGGCCAAATTGAATGAGGATCTTGAAATAGTAAAAGCACTCAGCAAAGTAATTTTTGAAATAGTGGCATATAATATTGGAGTAAACGCATAGATGTTCTAGTTTCCTATGACAATCGGGTAAAGCTAATATGCTAGGTCAAGCACTGTGAGGTAAGTGCTCTTTTTATCCCCATTTTGCAGATGAGGAAACTGACACCTAGAGGACAGGTAATGTTCCCAAGGTCACTGAACTAGTAGGTGGTGGGCATATCTTTATTTGAATATTAACAACTTTGCAGAATGCCATTTTATAGTTACTTTATAATTTATTTAACAAGTTAACTATTAGTCATTTAGATTATTGCCAGTATTTTATGATAATAAACACTGCTTGTGATAAACATCTTTGCATCGATAGCTTCATGAATTTTTATGATTATTTTCTTAGGTTAGCTACTCCCAAATAGAATCTGGTATTGAAAAATAAATACTTGCTTTTTCTAGCATGAAAATAACTTTTTTCTGATCACAATGATAATATATATTTATTTAGAAAATTTAATTTTAAGTGATATTAATAGTTCTAAGAAAGACAGTAAAAATCACTTTTTCCCCCCAACCACCCAGAGGAAACCCCCATTTGTATTGTGATGATCCTTTTTGCAGCTGACTCCCTGCATGTATATAACTATTTATAATACACATCTTATTTTCAGTCTGCTTTTTATCCCTCAGCAGTGTATTATGAAACTCTTTTTATGTCAATGAAAACATAGATATATGTAATATTTTATTATTTGGGTAAGACATTGTATTAATATGTTATGAAAGGACATTTGGGTTATTTCCATTGTTCACTATTATTAATATTTTATTATTAATTATGATTATTGGCATACTTAAACATCTTTGTGTATTTGCTCCATGTTCTCTTTAGGGGAAATTCCTAGATAATGAATAGCTGAATTAAATCTTTGATACACACCTCGCGCGCTGAATGCACGATCCAGATTGGCCTACCTTTAGGTTCATTATTTTTTATTTAATTTAATTAATTTATTTAATTTTTTAAGTTGGAGTCTCACTCTGTCCCCCAGCCTGGAATGCAGTGGCATGATCACAGATCACTGCAGCCTTGACCTTATGGACTCACACAATCCTCCCGCTTCAGCCTCCTGTGTAGCTGGGACTACAGTGTGAGTCACCATGCCCAGCTAATTTTTTGATTTTTTTGTAGAGGTGAGGTCATGCTGTGTTGCCCGACTGACCTCGAACTCCTAGTCTCAAGCAATCCTCCCACCTTGGCTTCCCTAAGTGCTGGGATTATAGGTGTGAGCCACCATGCCCGGTTAGGTTCATTCTTTATGCTTTCAGTCAGATGTTGCATCTCCCAGACAGTCGAGTTATTCCTATATGTTTCATAAGTCTAGTAGGCTTGCCCTTATTTTGATTCTCTACCTACTGTGTTTTAGACATCCCTGCAGGTTTGGGGTGTGTGGTGTCACAGATACCCTTTCCAAGTGATCACTGGGAGGTGTGGACTTGTCTGTATTCAAGTTGACATCTTATGGAAGTCATCTGTACTTAATGTCATTCATTAAGAGTGTCAGTGATTTCTAAATTGGAGGACAATCAAAATCATTGAAAAGTATACATAGGAAATTGTTTTAAACTGTAGTAGATTCATTACTTTCAAGTAATGCAATTAAATCTAAATACAAAGTATTGATAAAGTACCATGGGACATCAACTGAATTGAATCTAAGTTGGTAAGATAATGAATAATAATCATATTAGTTTGTACAGGGATGGAATGTTTTAGAGTGTGAGAGTTTGATATCTTACACATAATTTAGGATTTTTTGTTTACAAGACTATGCAGAAGTGGAAACTGAATTATAGGGAATAGAGATTTTCAAAATCTGTATTTAGGTTTGTTTAGAAATTATAAAATTATAAAATAAATAAATAAAATAATATAATTATTTATATTCACTTATCCATTTTTGTATTGTTCAGGCTTTTAGCTATTGACTCATTTTTCTACCTTAGTGCTTACTTACAATAAGAAGTAAGCTGGATCCTTATTAAAGATAATACACTTTGAAAATTAATATAGTTTTCATTTGAATTATTGACTTTAAAAAAATATTTTCTACTAGCTAAATATGTAACAAATATTGGTCTTCATTAAGAATGTTTTGTTCAACTGAAATATTACTGGCTGCTTATCTTTGCTGCTGGGTTGTTTTTAGAGTATTCCAAGTTAATGACCCTTGTTCATTACTATCCTTTTAAATCATGCTACATACTATTGGGGGAATAGAATTGATATGTAATTAACATATTTTATTCATATAATACCTGTCCTTTGCCCTTTTAGCAGTTATTTACTAATAAACTAAAGAAAGAATGAGGTTTCATTTTTTTTCTTTTGCTTTTTATTTCCAGCAAACAAGGTTTTTGTTGTTATTTTTTAATAATTCTAACTACACATAACAGAATCTGCCAGAGAAGCAATAAATCAGATAAGGAAAATGTCATTTCCTAAAAATGGAGATTTTGCTAGAGCAAAGTTTCATGAGAAAATAGTACTCTATGCACATTGTTATCTAAAATATGTATTAAGAAGAGATGATTTTGGTTTTCTGTTCCTTGTAGCCCATTACAGATTTGATATTTTGTGGTAAAGCAAGCTTTTCTGGATTGTGATCTGGTTTTATTTATATTCTAGTCAAGAGAAACAAGAGTATCTGGTTAAGCAATTATACCTTCATTAAAAACACACGCACACACAAAACCCCACAAAAACTATGACATGTTTTAATTAAATTCTCTTTACTTAGAACTCAAATCTGACTTCATAGAACATTCCTGAGGCCAAGCATAAGATTATAATAATGTGAGTTCTATAGTGAGCTGTTACAAGCATATTTATCTTTTTCAAATCATTTCTTCATTAAATGACTGGAAAGGTCTGTTGAAAATAGCCTGGGTGACAGAGTGAGACTCTGACTCAAAAAACCCAAATCAACAAAAATGACAACAACAAAGACGGCCAACAAGTGTGTAACTACCCTACCATATTCTCTTTAACCAAATCCCTTTGCTGCCAGACTTCCTGCAATTATTAATATAAAGATGCCTAATATCTTTTATCACTTGTCATTACTTAAAATCACTTAGGATTTAAATTGTAGAGACGAGTTCTCATCAATTCCAACTCGAACTCCTGGGCTCAGTCCTTTACCTCCACCTCCCAGAGTGCTGGGATTACAGGTGTGAGCTACCATGCCCCAACTGTTGTTTTAATATTTGAAAGTTATCTTATTTCTCTTCCCTGCCCTAAGAATTTGCCTTAAAATCTCAACAAAGAAGTAAACATTTGAATTTTCCATAACCCAGACAGCCTTTTGCACTCCTAGAGAAAGCATATAGTTACTAACAAAATAAATATTTGGACTGCAGAATATCTTGGTGCTTTATACTTTGATTCTTTATCTGCTGTTAACTATCTAATCAGTAAGTATTTGTTCAGTTACTACTATGTGCAAAGCATATATTTTATGCTAGAATTTAATTATTTGATAATAATTTAGATTCAGATTGTGATTTAGATTTATATTCAGATTTAGGTATACTGTACATATTTTGTAGAGTATGTAGCTGTGAGCTTTCACCTGGAAAATGTCTTCATTCTTTCCTGTATCAAAACATGACTAGTGGCTGGGCACAGTGGCCCAAGCTTGTAATGTCAGCACTTTGGGAGGCAGAGGCGAGGATTGCCTGAGCCCAGGGGTTCGAGACCAGCCTGGGCAACATGGTGAGACCTCGTCTCTACAATAAATCAAAAAGTTAGCCAGACATGGTGGCACATGCCTGTGGTTCCAGCTACTTGGAAGGCTGAGGTGGAAGGATCACCTGAGTCCAAGGTTGTGGTGGCTGTGAGCATGCCATTGCACTCCAGCTTGGGCAACAGAGTGAGACTCCAACTCAAAAACAAAAACATGGCTAATATTTCATGTTATAAAAAAAGTAGTGGGAAGTCAGGAAATGTTGCTGGTTATTCTGAGCAAGGGAAATTGACCATGAGGCTTTTAAACCCACGTGTTTTATTAACGGGGAGGTAGCATGATTTGAAGCTCAAATCCTGGCTCTGCCACTTTTAGTGAGGATTAAATAGTAAAATCCTTCTACAAAACAGCTCAGCACCTGACACATAGTCATTGCTTAATTAATGCTATAGGCATTTGTGACCTATAAAAGGAATAGCTAAATGACTATAATTTTAGCATTCCCAAAAATGCAAATTCCATTACTCATGTGTTAGAGAATGTGTTAATTGTCCCCATTTGTTGTTTTATTCTTTCTGCCCAGCAGTCCTTCAGTTGGGAGAGTGACCGTTAATTTGTCTGTTTCTCTGGTATTCAGTTATACTAATTTAGGGAATCCAATCTGGGATTTCACATAATAGTCAATCCTGACATTTCAGATGACAATAGAAAGAAAATGTCACGCTTGTAGTTCTCTCTAGGTACCTGCAGGGGGCTTGGCGCTGTCACACAAGTGACAACCTGACAACCGCAGCTCAAGGTAGGGTTCGTTCCCATTTTTGCACATTAGAAAGTCAAAGTGTGGGAGGGGAAGGGTACACACCTTGCTCAACACTACTCAGCTGGTAAGAGGAAGGCTTAATATTCAAGTGAGTGCCCCACTACATGATTCTTTTCATTGCTGGAGACTGAAACAGCTTTTTAAAAAAATGGCCATAGCTTTGTATCTTTGGAATAGGTATTGTATTGTGTTGTATTGTATTGTACTGGAGTAGTTATTATATTGTATTTCTTTCCCTACCTTGTTTCCTTCAAATGCCATTAGCACTCTGGTGGTATCTGTATTTTAGGCCATAATTTAATACATTTGTAGAAGAGTATTGAAAGCTAATGTGTAGTGCTTTTGTACTTTAAAAAAACCCACAAATGCCTTTAAACTATGGACTTCAATGGTACAATCTCTAAAAAGAATTTAACCAGATAATGAAGTCTCTTTTGTAGTTCTTATTCCTTATAAGGGAAAAAAAGCAAAATTGATACTTTAAAGTATTTTTAAACAACTGAACTTGAACATTTTGAATTTTAGACACTTGAGGTTGTCTTTTGAAACTGTTTAAAATTGTTTAGAAATATTTGTACTTATTCCCACCACATACCAGATAAATGAGGCATTATTGTATTTTAAAATCCTTTTTGTTTTCCTCAGTTTTCCAGTTAAAAGTTTAATATTTGTGATATATTCATTTTCTGAAGTCACAGATGCCACAGATGATTCTTTCATAAATTAAACTAGAAATCATAGGATTATAACTAAATGAATTACTGCAAAATGCTGGAGGGAGGGATAAAACTAAGATATGAATTTCACTGATTGAGGAGTTGCATGTGTTTAGGTTAATTGGTATTTCTAGTACCAAAGGGATTGTACTGTCTTCGAGCAAAATAAAATATTAATTTATATGAATAAGATTTATATATTTCGAGCATGGGAAAAACATACAACATTTAACTGACATAAAATGGTTTTGAGTTTACAAGGTGTGTTTGCTGTAGGATCATCATGTTGATAATGCTCCTGCTGGCAGAACTTTCACGTGAGATAGACTAATGCTGGCCACGTCAACTCATGTGTAAGAACTGTGGCACCATTTAGGGTCATTTGACAAGAACTCCCAACCAGAGTGTGTATACAGATCCGTGCAGATTTTTCACTAGAGAAATGTATCCAGATGAATAGATTCATCTTTGCTTATATCCCTGCATCAGAAAATAGTATTTACTTTGGGAATATCTGGCAAGCCATATTACTCATGACCAAATTCAAAGGAGAATATAAATGACCATTTATAACCATAGATGAATCCTCTCAGTCATGCAAATACAAAGTTGTGATAAGCAGTCAATGAAAGCAAACATTAAAAACTAGCCCAGGAGAGCTTTAGAATGAGCTGTCAGGGTTTTATCTTTCTTTTTATGTGAAGGCAGAGCAGTAATCCTGATGGTTGTGAGTGGTTATGTTTCTAGGTGTTCTGATCTGCAGATGGTCAGTTTCTCTGTGTTATCTGTGATGACATAAGCCTCCCCCAAAATTATAGGTAATTTTTATTATATTGGAACACATATTTTAAGAATTTTTACCAAAATGTATCAAGTTTAAATAATCTTAGTTTGTACCTTAACTGCTTGGTTAATAGTAGGGGCTAATTAATTGTTTTGAGTGAAGGGAGTCATTCATATGAGACTTTAAAAATTAACACATCAGCACTTCGGGAGGTTGAGGTGAGGGGATTGCCTGAGCTCACGGGTTCGCAACCAGTCTGGGCAACTTGGCGAGACCTCACCTCTATAATAAATCAAAAAATTAGCTGGGTGTGGTAGCACGTGCCTGTAGTTCTGGCTACTTGAAAGGCTGAGGTGGAAGGATCACCAGAACCCAGCAGGTCGAGGCTGCAGTGGCCATGAGCATGCCACTACACTCCAGCCTGGGCGACGGCGTGAGACTCCATCTCAAAAACAAAACAAAAAAGAACACAAATGTCTACCAATGATTGGTCTAAAACCACTATCTATGCTTATTTTGCCTCTTAAAGTTTATTTAAAATGACAACTAGAAGCAGAGAATCGCTCTTCTATTTCTGAGGTGATGCTACAAGTGGCTAACATAACAGTGCCATGTGTCATTCCTCTTGAGAGTTTTCTCTTTCAAGCTTTATATTCCCCAGACATCTCATGTGAAGAAATGCATGTGTGAAAGATGACTGCTTTATAAGGTAAGGGAATAGTTCCTACACATAGTGTAACATCACTCATGAACTGTTTGTTTTAGACTGCTGGTTCTACTCATCACTTGTCAGTGTCTTTACAGAATAATACTGGTATATGGTACTTTATAGCTTACATGACAAATTTCAGAATATTACTTCATTTACTACAACTGCCCAGCTGGGCTTGGAGGCTCAGACTAATCCCAGCACTTTGGGAGGCTGAGGCAAGTGGATTGCCTGAACCCATGGGTTCAACTTGGCAAGATCACATCTCTACAATAAATAACAAATTAGCTGGGTGTGGTATGGCATGCCTGTAGTTCTGGCTACTTGGAGGCTGAGGCAGAAGGATCGCTGGAGCCCAGCAGGTTGACGCTGGGGTGGCTGTGAGTGTGCCACTGCACTCCAGCCTGGGCGACAAGAGTGAGACTCGAACTCCAAAAAGAAAAAGAAAACCTTCAGCAGTTTTTAAACTGCCAACTCAGTGACATACTGAAGTTGCTGTTATAAAGAGTATCAAAAATTTATGGACTTAATTTCAGTGACATTACAAATTTAAAAATCTATTTGTACTTAATAGATATTAAAGGAAAAATAATGTGCATAATATAATCAAGTAAAATGTATTTAAACTCTTTACTCTTAAATCATGTAATTACCGACAGATGCCATCCAAATCATTGAAACTGATCCTGAAACCCAAAAAGCAAAGGGTCACCGTTAATAAAAATACTTGTTGTTGGGCACAGTGGCTCACGCTTGTAATCCCAGCACTTTGGGAAGTGGAGGCGAGAGGATTGCCTGAGCCCACAGGTTCAAGACCAGCCTGGGCAACATGATGAGACCTTGTCTCTACAATAAATCAAAAAATTAGCTGGGTGTGTCACGCATGCCTGTAGTTCCAGCTACTTGAAAGGCTGAGGTGGAAGGATCGCCAGAGTCCAGCAGTTTGAGGCTACGGTGCCGTGAGCAGCATGCCACTGCACTCCAGCCTGGGCCACAGAGTGAGACTCTGACTCAAACAAAACAAAACAAAACAAAAAATACTTGTTATGGTAGAGATGCCTAGTGCAGGAATTCTTAACTAGGAATCCATAGAGGGGCTTCAGAGGTGTATGAATGCCTGAAATTACACACAAATATACATACACACATATGTGTATGTTTATACACGCGCGCGCACACACACACAAATATCTGAGGATTATGTTTGACAAGAAGGAAACGTGAATTCGTTTAGCTGTAGTTTTAAAAGATTTTTTTTTTTAGTTGGAGTCTCACCTTGTCGCTCAGGCTGGAGTGCAGCAGCACACTCATGGCCACCCTACTGTCAACCTGCTGGGCTCTGGCTATCCTTCCATCTCAGCCCTCCAAGTAGCTGGAATTACAGGTGTGCGCTACCATGTCCAGCTAATTTTTGATTTATCGTAGAGACAAAGTCTCACCAAGTTGCCTGGGCTGGTCTCGAACCCGTGGGCTCCGCAATCCACTTGCCTCAGCCTGCCAAAGTGCTGGGATTACAGCCTGAGCCACCGAGCCTGGCCTTAAAAGATATTTTTAAAGTACTTGTGAAAATTTGGACAGGTTTTTTTTGTTGTTGTTGTTGTTGCTTTAGTAGGAACAGTTTTAGAGATTGCGTATTTGGGGAATGATGCTGCTCTAGACTGTAATGGCAACTTATTGAATATGGGCCTATTAAGAATATGAACTAAGCCGGGCTCGGTGGCTCAGCCTGTAATTCCACGCCTTTGGGAGACTGAGGTGAGTGGATTGCCTGAGCCCGCGGGTTC
>NW_007258718.1:399683-444846 GCF_000164805.1 Carlito syrichta
CAGGTCGAGGCTGCGGTGGCCGGGAGCGGCCACTGCACTCCAGTCTGGGTGACAGAGTGAGACTCCAACTCAAAAAAAAAAAAAGAATATGAACTAAAAGATTATTATTTAGAGTTCACATTTACTGGCCAATTGTACTGTGCGCCTGATACAGTTACAGGTATGGTTCTGAGTATGGCATAGTGCATGATCTCAATCATTACAGCAACCCCAAGAGGTGAGTTTTTGACGACGAGGAAACCAGGATGCAAAAAGGCTAGTGATTCACACATTCAGTAAATGGCAGAGCTAAGACTCAGTCTGTTCAATACCAGAACTGGTGTTTTGTCCCTATTCTGTACTACTGAGAACATCCTTTGAAAAGTAGCAAACACTACATTTTCCTTTCCTAAATGACAAGCAGAGAGTGCAGTATGGTGTTCAGGCAGAAATAAGCTTATAAAATTTTGAAATGTCTTTCAACTAGCAATAATATTGATTTGTGTAAGAGAAAACATACAAAGAAGTTTGCATCTATATTTTGTATTATGAATTTGTTTTTTAGCTTATTAAGGTGTAATAACTATTATTGATATGATGTACCCAAATTCCATGCTGCATAATATAATTTTGTTATATTGTTTATGTTGATTAATTATTTTAAGAGAACATAGGTCTTTTTTGGTTTAAGTGATAAGTACACATCATAAGGAGTCATTTGATTTACAGAAAGGGCAATTTTAGTGCTCTACGTATAATACATTTAATACAAATATTTCAATTTTCATGATATAGCCACTCATTTTTTAAAAATAGGTTTTTCTTTTTGTGATATCTTTTTTTTTGAGTTGGAGTCTCACTCTGTCGCCCAGACTGGAGGGCAGTGGCCGCTCCCGGCCACCGCAGCCTCGACCTGCTGGGCTCCAGCGATCCTTCCGCCTCAGCCTTCCAAGTAGCCAGAATTATAGGCATGCGCTACCACGCCCGGCTGATTTTTTGATTTATTGTAGAGATGAGGTCTCGCCAAGTTACCCAGGCGGGTCTGGAGCCCGCGGGCTCAGGCAATCCACTCACCTCAGCCTCCCAAGGGCGCGGGATTACAGGCTGAGCCACTTAATCATTTTACCCATTTGAGTTGTATTATATTTTGTTATGCAACATGAGCTTTTTCTTCTACTTAGCGATTTAAAAAAATTAAACTTATTCAAAAAACCTATATTAAAAGCTTGTCATTTTGGTAGCAAATACTTGTAAATGACTTCCTTTACATGAATGTCTTTGTTCTAAGTTTTCTATTTTCCTTAAACAAAACAATATAATTATATATAGCTATTTCATATTACCATAGTTTGGAGAAACTTTTATAGTGATGCATCTGAATTGTCTGTTTAACAGATGCCATTTTAAAAAAATCCTATTTGTGGCATGAAGAATGTTAAACAGAAACATTTCTGTATGTGAATGAGGAAATAGTTTTAAATGGAAAACCTTAGGGTCTAATCATGAAATACAGATTAAGGTAGGGTTGTTGGACAAGTCAGTATGAATGCTGTTGTCATAGTGTAGTTGCCATTTTAAGCAATTATAAGGAAGTCAGTAGGAAATCACCCGAGGAATGGCTATTAGTGGACAGCCTCCCTCAGCTTTTCCTTCTGCCATTCCCTATCTTGGCCTTCAAGAATCATGAAAATGCTCTGAGATAAAGAAATTCTCTCTAAAAAATGACTATGTTAAAAGAACTGCTTATTTCAGGAAAGTCAAGCAGGTATTCTTGTAAGTACAAAGCCTGATCCATCATTAGCAAACAGTCTTAAAAGCCAGTCCAACATTTTCATTTGCTGCGTGCCTCGATTTCTTGATTTACATTAACATGAATAGTAAGTGTTCCAAGCCTTAAACCCTCATTAGACAAGAATTTTTAACCAACATTTCATTTTTGGCATTCTGTTGGAGGTGCTATGCGGCAGCTGTTTAAAGAATGTGTATGAATGTGTATGTGTGTGTTTGAGAGAGAAGAGAACCATACTGAAATTACAAAATGACTAAAATACAGTTTAGTAACCCAAATTGGACTTTGCTTGGGATTCATGAGGGGTTACTAGTCTCCCTATAATTTGACAGTGAGCATTTTAACCAAGTGTAGGTGCTCACACATTGCCAATGATGAGCAGACTCTCAGTATGAGACAGAGGAAAGAACCTCATCCCAAATGTTTACATAGGGTGTTAAATAAAAACTACTAAGGTGAAACGTTCAGTGCTTTACATAGATAGTAAACTATGCATATTATTTTATTTGTAACCCCATGTGTTAAGAAGGGACACTGTTAAAGTAACAATCACTTAAAGCAACAACCAACAGACCGGTATTTAATTTGGTACTTAAAATTAATAATTAAAAACCAAATGGAAACAGTGTCTAAAGTAACTAAGATCATTCATAACAAAACTCATCATTTAAAGCTCTACTTATTGGGAAATAGAATTCAACATGGACTAACCTAAAATTTACCTGTAGCGATATAATAAGGGTATAAATTAGCAAAGTATTAAATAAGATTTCAGGAAGCCCCTGAATTTATGTTTAAGAACTTTAGAACTAATTCTCTGTATGCAGAAACTGATTAACTACAAATTTTTTTTAAGTTCATTCACACATGACCTTATTTGAAGTAATGTATTTGTATTCACTAGCAAAATTCATGGCAATAAAATATTTTTGAAGCATTTTATTTCCCAGGTATTTCATTAGTTTGAAATACTAGTTGTTCTAATGATAAGTCTGAATTTCTATTGAAACCTAAGCCTTTAATGAAGACATACTTCTGAAAATAAGACAGTTTTTCTACAATCTGCTTATGAATAGAAAACAAATCTTTGGTTTTTAGTTAAAGTGACAGGAAAAAACTTGCAAAAAAAACTAAAGAACCAAATTAAAAAAGCTCTCAATAAGCAATGGGAAACTCCAAACCTCATCGAGGTGAGGAGTACCCAAGGCACCTCAGGTTCAGATGAGACAATCATCTCTGCTTAAGAGTTCTAGTAACCTGTATACAGGTTTTTACCATCTTGAGAATGTGAAGCTGGAAAGGTGATGTCCAGCGATGATTATTGCGAATAAGAAAGAAGAGAATCCTAACAGTTGACAGATAGGAGACATTGGAGATCATCTGATTGACTTCCCATATTTATAATAAAATGAAGAAAGACAGGTGACACCAGTTTGTGGCTCAAGATTCCTAATTCATTTCTGTTAGGGCAGGACACATTCTAGAGTTTAATTTTCATTGGCTGGCAAACCAGGTGTGGAGAGTTGCAGAGATATGAATTTGGAAAACAAAAAAATCTGCCATCAAATCCCCAAAGGCAAGTTGGAAATGTATAATACTTTACTGTCTTAATTCCTTTATGCCACATGTTGGACAGCTTAGCTATATGTTAATTGATTTATACAATTCTTTTCTATCTAAAAATAGCAGACCAAAATTAAATAAGAAAGTTACATAAGATTCCATTTGAGCATACAATAAGGCCATGATACTTAATGCGAACCACCGTTTCTTGGGAGAAAGAAGACATCCAATGTCCAATTTGGAGAGAAAGTTTCTGAATAGTTATCCAGCAGATTCTCTCCACTCTTCAATGGGGAAGATGATGCCTATATTTTTAAAAATCTCTACAAAGCTCACATACAACAAGACAGTACACCCTAGATTTGTGACTGATATGAGCATTTAAGGCTGTCATTTTCAAGTATAAAAGTTTAGTGTTCCATTACCCAATCTGTGCAGCAGACATAGCTATAAGCTCAAGTCATGGAAATTAACAGAAGTCCATCAAAGACATAACGAAAGTCATAATTTAGGCAACAGCAAGTTTAAATGTAGGAAAAGCTGGAAAAAATGTTATAGATTAGGTTATGCTTCTCTAAACTGCATTGGGTTGTTTGCACTGAAGCTTCAGGTTACACCATCCTCTGGTGCATGGCATTTGGAGTAAGGCAGAGCTACAGCAGACCAAGGAAGCTGAATTAGGTAACAGAATGAGGAATTAAGATGGTTCACTACTAACACAGTTCTATGGCCTGTTCCCCCCAGAGAAAGATTAGAAATGGCTCCAGTATACCAAATACGCATCACAGATGAACATGAACATTTGTCTCCAACTTTTTTTTTTTAAATAGAGCCCTTCACCTAGGGACCAAGATGCACTGCTTGTGGATGAAATGAATCAACATTAATTACTTGCAGCTTAACGTAATACAGCTGGAGAAGATGGGCATCTGGAAGCCAGCATTTTGTCTAACTTGCACTCTAGTTGTACACATAAGTTGTAGTTTCATAACTTCTGCTGTGGTTCCAGCATCTCTATCTGAAAGGTGGAAGCAGCTGCTCTGTTATAAATTTCATGTAACGTGCTTGGATTCTAGGGCTTTCCTCTTTAACACAACTTAAAGTTTTTTGTGGTTTGGTCAGCATACACAGTTCTCGTTTCATCTGATGTACACAGTCAATGTGGGAATTAAAAAAAATTACCAACTAGTTCAGAGAGCTAAGTTGAGTCCAGGATTATGGCAAAGTCTGACCCCAATTTTAATTCATAATTTTAGCATGTATCTCATGCAGTTTGGGGGAGCATCAAACTAAATCTACAATTGCCAGAAGCCTTGTTACAGTTTAATGCACATTAACTAAAATGTGTACATTTTTTAGTGTTCATGATAAATGCAGTTATGACCCTATGACCCTTTTGGCATTCTTTAAGAAAGTACATTAAGCTTTACTATAGGAATATTTAGGTTACACTTGTGCTCAAGTAATAATAAAACATTTGTTCTTTTGTGATCTCATACATTCTCTCCTCAGGTCTGGCCCATCTCCTGCACGCTTGGAGCGACCTTTGGCTACGTGGCTGGCCTTGTTATTTCACCACTCTGGATATACTGGAATAGAAAGCAACTTACATACAAGAACAGTTAATTGGAGCAAAGGGAGAAGATATTTCTTTGTGCAGATTCCATAAGGGCTGTGCAGAAATGTATATGGTCAAAGCCAAGCAGTTCCATTTACAGCACTGTTTTTTATGTAGTTACAACATGATGTGATTGTAGCTTTTTAAACTATGAAACCCCTGAGAGATTGTACCTTCTAGTTGAAATAAAGTATTTATAATAGATTGTGGCTTCAGATGCTGCTTACTGCTTCTTAGACCTTTAAGAAACATTCTTAATGAACTTTATAGAATTCTGAGGACAGGTTTTTTTTTTTCTTTCAAGTTGTGAACTGCTTTGTTATCTACAAGAGGTCTGGGCGTAGCTGTAGCGTTTCATATGCTTTCAAGAGAAATGGATATTTGCCTTGGCCACTGAAGATGTTTCTCACGTAATCAAACAACAGTTTATACATCTTGATCCTATTCTTTTTTTTACTGTGTGTTTCTTTGGAGTTAAAATGGCTATGATAGCCTCATCAAAAACAGTCTTCAATCCCTTCTGGGTTAAAGCTGAACATTCCACATAGCAGCATGCTCCTATCTGGGAGGGAGAAAAAAAAATTACAATTATGAAACATCTTATTGGTAGGACACAAACACATCATAAAGTTAGAAAATACAGCTATCCAAAAAGACTAAATTTATCATTTATATGCATAACCCCCCCCAGAGATAGCTAATGGCTATGGTACTAGTGTATGTCCTTGCAGGCTTTCTATGAAAAATGCTTTCATTCATCAAATATTTATTGGGTATCTAGTGTATGCCAAGCACTGTTTAGGTTCTGGGGTACATCAATGAGCTGAACAAAAGCAACATCTGGGCTGTGTGCGCCTCCATTTCTTACATCTTACTGGAGGAGAGGCCCACAAAGGAGGGAAGAGAGAGCAGACGGCGGCAAATGCTACAGGGAAAAGGAAAGCGAGGGAGGCAGGAGCGCTGAGGACAGTGCTGGTGGAGGAGGAAGGCTTCTCCACGGAGAAGTTTGATCTTGATCAGCGAGGGATATGTAGGGGAAGAGCTCCAGCAGGCGGGGCTGCAGACGCAAAGACCCTGATGCAAAGCATGCCCGGAGCATTCAGCAGGATCACGCTGAGAAAGCGGTGTGTGAGCAGAGACCTGAAAGGAGTGAAAGAATGAATGATGTCCACAAAGGGAAGAATATTCCAGGCAGAGGGAACAGCAGAAGTGCAAAGGCAGAACCTTGGGGGACAGCGAGGTGGCCAGTGTGCGTGGAGTTCAATGAGTGAGGAGAGAGGGAATGGGCTGTGGGCTCTAGTACACATTCTCGCCTTTACTCAAGTGAGCTGGGGACCCACTGGAAGGTTCTGAGCAGCACATGACCTGATAGGGCTTACGTGGTAAGGTTTCTGGCTGCTGTGTTGAGAACAGACTATCATGAGGGCACAGGAGCCAAAAGGGGGGTTGGAAGCTGTCCCAGCAACCCAGGCCAGAGATAGAGGCCTGGACCAGGCGACAGAAGAAGGGATGGCGAGAAAGAAGTGGACATTTTCTGAAGGTATGGCAATACATTTTGCCAGAGCGCTGGATGTGGCATGAAAGTAAGAGCAAGGTCAAGTATGACGCCAGGGTTTTTGACCCGAGTAACTGAGAGGGGAAAATGAGGAATCCTATTTTGGACATGTTAATTTTGAGATGTGGGCCACCCAGATGGACTTGTTGAGCAACAGTTGGATAAACAAGTCTAGAATTTAGGGAAGAGGTCCTGGCTGGAGATAGAAAGCTGGGAATCATTGGTGGTAGACTGTTCAAGCCCAAGATTGACAGAAGCTCAGCTAGCCCTGGAGAGTGATGGAGGTCTAGAAGAAAAGACATCCACAAAGCTGGTGCTGATCCCTGCAGCCCTCTGACACTCAGAAACCGGAGAGATGAAGAGATGGGGGAGAGGCCAGTGAGAGGGAGAAAAACCAAGAGAAGACAAGGGAAGGAGGTGTTTCAAGGACCCGATGGTGCCAATGCTGCCGACAGGTCTAGAGATGGAATCACACTGTTTTGCAACTCTTTCTCCCTCCCTCCCTCCCTTCTCTCTCTCTCTCTCTCTCTCTCTCACTCTCTCTCAATCTCTCTCTCTCTCTCCCTCCCTCTCTTTCTTTCTTTTTTTTTTTAGGGTCTCCCTCTGTCACCCAAGCTGGAGTGTAGTGGCACAATCATGGCTCATAGCAGCTTCAACCTCCTGGGCTCAGGCGATCCTTCTGCTCAACCACCTGAGTAGCTGGGATCACAGGCACACACCACCATGCCCAGCTAATTTTTTTTTACTTTTTGTGGAGATGAGGTCTTGCTGTGTTGTCCAGGCTGGTCTCAAACTCCTGACCTCAATCAATCCTCCTGCCTCAGCCTCCCAAAGTGCTGAGATTACAAGCATAAGACTCCGAACCTGACTACTACTTTTTTTTTCTTAAATTACATAATAACTATGAGCATCTCAATTGATATTTAAGTATGAATTTTTAATAAATGCAGGAGGGTTTTTTGCCATTATAAACAATGCGGCATCTTTGTAGCTATCTCTTTAAATGCATCCTTAATTTTTTTTATTATTTTGACAAATTATAATTGTATATATGGGGGTGCAAAAGTTATGATATGGATATACAAACAAAATGTGGAATGACTGAATCAAGCTAATTAACATATCTATCATTTCAAATACTTCTCTTTTTTTGTGGGGAGAATATTTGAAATTTACTCTCAGCAGTTTTAAAATATGCAATTCACTATTATTGACTATAGTCACCATGCTATGTAATACATCTCAGAAACTTATTCTTCCTAACTGGAACTTTGTACCCATTAATGAACATCCTAATAATTTGCTTAGGTTAAATTCCTACATATAGAATTGCTTGATCGAAAGTGTCCATGATTTTAAGGCTTTCGTATATTGTCAAGAGTGCTTTGATTCAACAACCAATAGTACAAGAGAGTGTCCATTTCCCTGCACCCTTGGAACAGTGAGTATTAGGATTAATTTCTCATTTTTTACAATTTTCTAGGTGAAAACTGAACTTACATTTGACTACAAATAAGTTCGAACCTATTTCTTACCTTCGATAGCAATCTGCATTTAAAAATGTAATAATTTTTCATGGTTAGCCTGTTTTTCTATAAGATCAATTTCTTTTTTTGATTAATTTTATGCCAAAGATTCCTACATACTAAGAATGTGAACCCATTTTTCTGCCATACATGTCAAGTTAGTTATATGACTCTTCATTTCATTTCTGGCATTTAATGCAGCATTAAGTTTTTATGTAGTTGAATCATTAATATTTTCATTTATAATTTTTACCTTTCTGACATTTAGGAATTCCCTCTCTCCCCAGGATGACAAAATTGAATACATGAAATTTCTAAAGTGATTCATTAGTGAAGTCATTTATCTTTTGCTTTAGGAGTAACTGTTCTCAGAAAGTTCTCTTGCTTTCTTTTGCCTCCTGATAGTGCATTTAAAAAGACCTTATTAGATTCTATTTCCATAAAAGTCCTATTTAAGTTGCAACACTTAAAAAAAAGATAGAATCCAATCATGTTAGAGCTAAAAAAAAAAAAAAAAAATGCCAGGCACGGTGGCTCAAGCCTGTAATACCAGTACTTTGGGAGGCCGAGGCGAGAGGATTGCATGAGCCCAAGGGTTAGAGACCAGCCTGGGCAACTTGGTGAGACCTTGTCTCTACAATAAATTAAAAAATAAGCTGGGCGTGGTAGCATATGCCTGCAGTTCTAGCTACTTGGAAGGCTAAGGCCGAAGGATCACCAGAGTCTAGCAGGCGGCTGCACTCCAGCCTGGGTAACAGAGTGAGACTCCAACTCAAAAAAAAAAAATAAAAAAAGTAAGCCTAACTTTGGGGTGAGGAAGAACATAAGTTAAACGTATTATGTGCATGACCGTTAACATATCTTTGTAGAATTCTAATATTTTCTACCCTCTTTTCATAACAATGATTGGAGGAAGTGTCAACACGTTTCTTTTCAAGCCTAGCCATGGTTTTCTGTTTTTAACCACAAGTTTCGGCTGTCATCCTGTGCTGCTCCACTACCTACCTCAAGGAGTCTTCAGTGTAGACAGAGCTGACTTGGCACAATGTTTAAGTGATTAAGAAGGGCTGAAACTGCCAGGCTCGGTGGCTCAGCCTGTAATCCCGCGCCTTTGGGAGGCTGAGGTGAGTGGATTGCCTGAGCCCGCAGGTTCGAGACCCGCCTGGGCAGCGAGACCTCATCTCTACAATAAATCAAAACATCAGCCGGGCATGGTAGCGCATGCCTGTAATTCCGGCTACTTGGAAGGCTGAGGCGGAAGGATCACCGGAGCCCAGCAGGTCGAGGCCGCGGTGGCCAGAAGTGGCCACTGCACTCCAGTCTGGGCGACAGAGTGAGACTCCAACTCAAAAAAAAAAAGAAGGGCTGAAACCATCGGCACCTGTTTTGGATTCCTCTTGCTATTTGCAACTTTTTAGGAAAGTGTTGTTGGCTGTGTAGTGCAGGTGTAAGAGCCTGGGCCCTGGAATCAGGCTTTGGACTGAAACCTAGCTCTGCCACTTATAACCCGCAGGACCTTGGGCAAATTACGTGATATCTCCAAGCCCCTACTGTCCTTTCTGTAAAGCAGGGGAAACAGACCCACCCCACCAAGTTGGTGCAAGGATTAAATAATGCATGTAAGGCACTCAGCATTATTATGTGCCTGGCATATAATAAGTGCACAATAAACACTAGCTTCTGTCATTACCTTAGCTTCTTCTACATTTATTTTTAGATTCTGTGAACGTTCCATTACCTCTTTCGCTAGTTTCTGTCCTTGCTCCACACATATAGGTTTTTCTTTCATATCGTTCAGTCTTGCTAAAGTTTTGGGGTCATCTCGGAGATCAATCTAATTAAAAGAGGTCAATAATGTCCCATAACGTTACAAGTCTTAAAAGATAAATCAAAGCATGCAGTCCCATTTAATCCCCACATCCCCCAAAATGATCAAACAAAAGAACTTAGTTTTTAAAAGCTAGTAATAGAATTGCTTTCTTTTGGTACCATAGTTTACAAAAATTCAAGAGAACTTAACAACTTACACATATCATCTGTTAACCTTGGGACCGTTTGTCTGAGAGCAGCCCCTCAATGGGCCGAAGAGCTTATTTTTAAATGAGGAAAATCAAATCAAACATACCTGAGTTCCTATTAACAAAAAGGGAACATTTGGTGCGTATTCCTTAAGTTCTGGTACCCACTCCTCTTTCACATTTTGAAACGAGGCTGGATTTACCACCGAGAAGCATATAAGGAAGACATCGGTCATTGGGTAAGATAAAGGCCTCAGACGGTCATAGTCTTCCTAAGGAACAAAGAAAAACCTCATTATGTATTTGCGTGGCCATTTCTGGAGTTTACTACGATATGTACATTAGATTACATGGTCAAAGACGCAAATTCAGGAACACTCCACCCCTGGAATGGACAGCAAGCTACATAAAACAAGACAATTCCATTTGGTTTTGTATTCTTCTTTTAAAGGTCTGAACATCCATGGGGTAAAGAATATGACAATATCATCAACAACTACAATGAAAACTTTGAGAAAATACATTGTGATGACTAATGCTGTCACTCAAAATTTTTTTTTTTTTTTTTTGAGTCCGAATCTCACTCTGTCGCCCAGGCTGGAGTGCAGCGGGATGCTCATGGTCACCACAGCCTCAACCTGCTGGGCTTAGGCGGTCCTTCTGCCTCAGGCTTCCAAGTAGCTGGAACCACAGATGCACGCCTCCACGCCTGGCTAGTTTTTGTGATTTATGATAGAGACGAGGTCTCATCAAGTTGCCCACGCTGGTCTCAAACCCCCAGGCTCAGGCAATCCTCTGGCCTTGGCATCCCAAAGTGCTGGGATTACAGGCTGAGTCACCGCGCCCAGTCCACTCAAAACATTTTTACTGAAAAGTTTGCACAGAGTTGAGTATACCTTAGAAGTGGTCTAAGTATTGTAGCTTATAACTAAATACATTCTGAATGTTTACTATGTGTCAGGCACTAGTCTATGTGCTTTCTCATGGATTACTTATTTAATCCTTGTAACAACAATGTGACATAATTACCCTTTGAGTAAACAGAGGCATGGAAGGTCAGTAATTTATGTCAGGTTGTACAGCCAGTAAGTGAAGGAGCTGGGATTCAAACCCTGGCAGTTTTTATTCGAAAACCTACACTTTTAACCATTATTTTGCTTCACTGAGACCATCAAGCTTTGCTTTCCCTATTTATGTAATTTTCTTAATTGTGTGTGTGTGAAAACGTGACATGTAACATGTAGAGTGGATTGACAAAAATTCCCCCTTTACTCCCAACTTGCATTCCCTTTCCCAAATATTTCCATGTGTATCCTTCCAGTTTTTACTATGCACATATATACCTGTAATTGTACATGTTCATACATCTGTACATAAATGAAATCCTGCAATACCTGTTGTCTGGGATTTCCTTGGAGATCTTTCCAAATCAGAATACATTAGATTACCATGTTGTTGTAAACTGCTGCTTCCTATTTCACAGCACAGCTAGACCCTGATGGTTGTTTTAGTCACTCTCTTTCACAAAAGACAGTGAACGTCCTGTTTTGCATAACTGATTTTATGTGACACAAAATTCTGCTTATTTACATTTGAGAGAGTGAACAGAGTCCAGATTCCATTTTTGGCATGGCTCATCTCTCATCTGGTTTCAAGGAAACTTTATTTTTAGCCCAGGCCACCTCCCTCCTAAATGACTCGTTTCACTACTACAACGACACAAATGTGGAACTCAGGGAACGTTAAAAACATCTCCCACTTGCAGTTGCAGCTGAGCATTTCCCTCATAGAACCACTCTCCTTTCGTGTCATTATCTGACATTTGTCTTAATTTAACTTTCAACTCAAGCATATGAATGTCTCAACCTCTTGATTTCAGCACTTTAATGCTTCGGTTTTCCTGTGACACTTTGGAAGGGCACACCCATCGGTTGCAGCTGTAGGCATTAAAAGTTTTCTCAGGAGTTGACTATCACAGGACAAGAGGGGAAACGCCATCCCCGACCTTCCACACTTTTAATTTTTAAAAGTGGAGGCCCTTAAATGGTTTTGACTAAAGCAGTGCTCTGGTGTTAAGAAACGATTAAAGAAGAAATCAAGTGGGGTGGGTGTGAAACACGTTACACCCCAGCAGTATAAGACTGCTGTAACAAATATAACACACTATTAAAAATCTGTGCCAAATGGTATGATTGGGTGCATTAAACAGTTCATAAGAGAGGAGAGAGAGAGAGGAGACATTCTACTGAGTAACTTTATGCTTCTGAACAAACCTGTGGTTGGCATGGCCCGGGAATGGGGTGTTCTCATTAAAAGTCACTCCTCATCCAAATTTAGATTTCCAATTTTCACAGAAAGAGAGCTGGGGATACTATCCCATAGGATTATGAGGAATAAATGAAACAATGCAATGAAAGCACTCAGCATAGGACCCAGCACGGAAAGAACTCTCAAATCTATTCTTTATCTCACAGGAAACTGACTCTCCTATTCCTCTACAAATCCATCGAGTCCCACACTATCCTGGCTTCACATCTCCCTCCAAGTACAGGGAAGAAACTCCTTTAGTAAGAAATAAAGGCCAGGAGTGGTGGCTCAAGTCTATAATCCCAGCACTTTGGGAGGCCAAAGAGAGAGGACTGCCTGAGCCCAGGGGTTCGAGACCAGCCTGGGCAACTTGGTGAGACCTCGTCTCTATAATAAATCAAGAAAAATAAGCCAGGCGTGGCGGAGCACTCCTGTAGTTGCGGCTACTTGGAAGGCTGAGGCGGAAGGACCGCCTGAGCCCAGCAGGTCAAGGCTGCGGTGGCCATGAGCGTGTCACTGCACTCCAGCCTGGGTGACAAAGTGAGACTCAGACTCAAAAAAAAAAAACAAAACGAATTGTCTACACTGGCATCAAAGCACACAAATAAAACTGAGGTCTCTTGAGACAGTGTAATCTTTAGATTAATAAAAGAGAATGATATCTTACTACTGTCCTAATTAGTCACTCAGCCTTAAGACTATTTAAATGTAACAAAGAAAGACTTATCTTTTTCAAAGAAAGTCAAATTTGGTATACTAATGAAAATTTTACTTTTCAAGCAAGTTTACCTCCTCAGGGAAATAGAATCGTGCACTCTTTCTCTTGGGGAAGAAGACAAGAAATAAAAAGTAACTGAAAGCTGTATTCTTTAGAAATGCTTAATAATATTAGTCCAAATATTCTACAGAACATAAATCTGTTGTACGGATGTCTTTTATAGCCACAGTGAGTTCTGACTTTCCTCTTGAGAGACATGTGGGCACCAAGGAAGATAATTAGACCCCAGTCATTTCTAGATATCTGTTAAACTGCGGATTTTGTTCGAATAATTAAAATGGGAAGTACTGGGGTTATAAAAAAAATTAGACAAAAGCAAGCATGTTTAGAACTCCTTGTAAAGAAATGTTACTTCTTAAGTCTAAACTGTCTAAATGAACTCCTTCTGCCTGTCACGTCTGGCTAAGTAATTGGCACATTATTATAAGAATTGAGACCTTTCTGCTTCCATCCAGCCTGAGTAATTATAAGCCTAATAATAGCACAGTGAAAAAATAAATTCTCCCCTGCGCATACCGTACCCTGCATCATGTAAAATGGCTCAGACCCACAGCACGCATCTTGAGTGGATTTAAAATGAAATGTTGGGTCTGGAAATAAATAAGCGAAGGCACGCAGAATCTTTCATCTCGAGCCATATATTTTCAATCTGACAACACAAAGAAAGTTGAATGTGGAACAACTGTCCTTTCTTTTACAAGATCACTTATCAAAGTCAGAAGCCCTCACAGCCAACTCTCCAGTGTGCTCCCAATTAACAAACCAATTATATTTTTTGTTCTAATAAAAAATGCAGGTATTTAAACATTTCAGCGTGGTAACTGGAACATTCTCGGGAGGAGAGAAAAGCATATTAAAGGCAACCGTTTGACATGAAAACCATGAAAGACATGGTGAGTTCAGTCAATAGGATTCTTGGACTGGTTTAGTAAACGCTAACTTCTTTCTAACTGGCTAAGCACCAGAGAGGTTCATTTTTTTAAAAATGTGTTCTGGTAACCCAGTGATTAGGCTCTCCCCTGTTGATGAGTCCTCCATCCAGGATGACATCCTTAACCCTTAAAAATATCACTCACTTGTCACCTGTCAAGAATCTGCAGACAAGAGAGTGAAGAAATGAACTCTTAGAGAAAACAAAAGTTCATCTGATGCAACAGAGAAGCACAGCTAGTGGCCACCGGCTGGAATCCCCTTCCCAGCCAGCAGGGCCATGAGCCTCTCTACCTCTGCACTGTTCTTGTCCCCTTCATGTGGACCTGGGTGTTCCCTCCTACCTCCGTGATCTTTGTTTAAAATATGTGTTTCACTGGGCACAGAGGCTCATGCCTGTAATCCCAGCACTTTGGGAGGCCGAGGCGAAGACTGCCTGAGCCCAGGGGTTCAAGACCAGCTTGGGGCAACTTGGCAAGACCTCATCTCAATGATAAATCAAAAAGCTAGCCAGGCATGGTGGAGCACACCTGTGGCTCCAGCTACTTGGAAGGCTGAGGTGGAAGGATCTCCTGAGCCCAGCCTGGGCGTCAGAGTGAGACTCTGACTCAAAAAATAAAAATAAAAAAAATATGTGTTTTTAGGATGTGTACATCTATTTAAAATATATATCCAGAACATGTATTCTAAATAAAGCTATTCATACTGGACGGTGTAGCCTGTGCCATGCCTTATTAGCTGGTATGCTCCCACATGCTGGCCGTTTAAAAGCAATCAGCAAAGATTTATTGAGGCTATATTGCAGGGAAGATGTTCTAAGGATACATACACACAAATAGAAGACATAATTGCACACTCTGGAGATTACAGTTTAGTTGGAAATTCAAAATATAAAAAGGCAGTGATAGACAACAATGTGAGAAAGGTATAAGCGGAAGCAGATGAATACGCAGATGCTTAATCTAAGAAACATTGCTAAGCACCTACTATGTGCTCAGAATAGTGAGAGGTGCAATAACTGAAGGACAAGATTCAAATATTTTCTAAAACACCTTATAAACATTTACAATGTGATCTCATTAAATCCCTGTATGTTAAAAATAAGGAGGGCACACGCAGTGGCTCAAGCCTGTAATCTCAGCACTTTGGGGAGCCGAGGAGAGAGGATTGCCTGAGCCCACGGGTTCAAGACCAGTCTAGGCAACTTGGCGAGACCTTGTCTCTACAATAAATAAAAAAATTAGCCGGGCACGGTGGCATGCGCCTATAGTTCCAGCTACTTGGAAGACTGCGGGGGAAGGATTGCCTGAGCTCAGCAGGTCGAGGCTGTGGTGGACATAAGCATGCCACTGCACTCCAGCCTGGGCAACAGAGTGAGACCCCAACTCAAAAAATAATAATAATAATGCAATGAACAGCAGTGTCCACAATGTGCTTGTATGCCTCTCTAGTGCTTTGAAGACCTCAAAGCCATTGCCTAGAAGAAAAGAAGAAACTGCTGGCTGGTGTTGAGAACACGTACAAGGTTAGCACCCAAGAGGAGGAATTCTGACAGGTGAGAAGATACACACAGACAGGTAATAGTGTCTGCTTCTAGAAGGTTCATGGTAAGGGAGACAAGATATACATGAACACGATATTATGTGTTAGAATGTGGTAAGTATCAAAAGTAGTCAATAGGGGACACTAAGAAAAGACTTCTTAGAAGAAGCATTTGAGTTGGTCTTTACAAAATGGAGAGGATTTGAACATATACAACCTACTAGCCACATGTCTGTGGTCCAGTCCCGTGCTTTTCTTTTTCTTTGAGTTGGCGTCTCATTCTGTCACTCAGGCTGGAGTGCAGTGGCATGCCCACAACCACCGCAGCCTCGACCTGCTGGGCTCAGGCAATCCTTCCGCCTCAGCCTTTCAAGTAGGTGGAACTATAGGCACACATCATCACACCCGGCTAATTTTTTTGATTTATTGTAGAGATGAGGTCTCGCCATGTTGCCCAGGTTGGTCTTGAATCCCTGGGCTCAGGCAATCCTCTCACCTCGGCCTCCCAAAGTGCTGGGATTACAGGCTGAGCCACCAAGCCCGGCCCAGCTACTTCTTAGAGCCTTAGTTTCTCGTCTGTAAAATGGGAGAATGTTAGTGACAAATGCCTTTAAGGCCATAAAGTACTATGGGAAAGTATGAAAACCCTAAGTAATCCAGGATGTTAGTTTGATTTAGCAACTAATCATTTATCAAAACCTACACGAGTTTCCTTGGAACAACCTAGAATGAGAAAAAGTGAGCATGAACAAGCTTCAGTCTTCCAAAATCTCAAACAGCTACTGACTACTTTAAGAGATATGGACAATATAGGGCAACTAAGTGAGAATACCCCTCACAGCTGGTGGCTTTGTGGCGCATGAAGTAGTAATTCTGTCACTTCCAAGGCACACAGTCATAATCTCCATCCGAAGCATCTGTTTCTAGTGAGAAGCCCAAAATAGGCATCAGGCATGGCTCTTGAAACCCTCCATCCTCACCAGTGCCACCCAGAAGCCAAGAGGACACGTGGATTGAAGCTGGATTCCAAGGATGGAGTGTTTTGTCACACACCATAAACATTTGTATTGTCATTCTTGGTGACAGTCGTCTATAAAACTTCATTTCCTGTGTGTGGTCATTTGTCTCTTTTGAGTTCATTTTACATTTAACTTTGTGAAATG
The DNA here is from genome assembly GCF_000164805.1 of Carlito syrichta. Classification (NCBI taxonomy): domain Eukaryota; kingdom Metazoa; phylum Chordata; class Mammalia; order Primates; family Tarsiidae; genus Carlito; species Carlito syrichta. The sequence goes on from NW_007258718.1 coordinate 416,452, forward strand.
AAAACAACACTTTTCACCTCCTTAAAAATAATTGTTTTTCAAGGAAGCTGGGTTGGGTCCCTTTTGAGAATGTTTGGATATGTTTGGTTCAAAACTCACCAGGGATGCGTTGACTGAATCTGCCTGTCACCTCCTACTCCCTCCCAGTGCTGTTGGATCAACAAAGACTTGGGGAAGGGAAAGAATTTTTTCTTGCTGCAAATTCCCAAGAGGAAATTGTTTTTCAAAAACTTTTCAAATGTTTGGTGTCTTCTGTTCTTTTTTAATCTTCAGTCCAGTTGTGAAATGGTATTTATGGCACTGGTCTGATTAGCTCTTAGCAAAAGAATTCTTGAAATGGAAGGTGTAGCTGCTAACTTTCAGCAACTGCCATCTTTGCACATTACAATTTATAATAAGTCAGTCTACTCATCAATTTACCAACCATTTAAGAGCTAGTGAATGAGAGTCAGGCTTCTTTCTCATCACAACCTTCCTTCTGGTCATCTGACAGATCACAACTTCTGTTTATGTTAGCTGGGGGAAAAGGAGAGGACACATACTTCTGGCAGAACAAAAACAAACCAGCTCAACAGCTGGGTGCACTGAGTGACTCCCGCCTGTAATCTCAGCACTTTGGGAGGCTGAGGCAGGAGGACTGCTTGAGCCCAGGAGTTTGAGACTTAGCTTAGGCAATATAGTGAGACCTTGTCTCAACAAAAATAAAAAAATTAGCTGGGGGTGGGGTGTGCACCTGTAGTCCCAGCTACTCAGGAGGCTGAGGCGGAAGAATCGCCTAAGCCAGGAGGTCAAGGTAGCGTGCCATTGCACTCTAGCCTGGGCAACAGAATGAGACTTCGACACACACACACAAAGAAAACAAAGAAACCAGCAGTGGCCTTGACATTATCTGTGTGGTGATGAACCAGCACTTCCTCATTTCTAAAATCAGAGAACTGAACTAGAAGATCGCCATGTCACACAGTGGAAAACTCTCACACGAATACTTTTTACCATTGTGAGTAGCCCTAGTAACAGATTTAATGTGGAAGGAGGTTCGAACTACTGGAGAAAAGTCAAGTTTTAGGATTTCGTTTTATCTAAGCTGACCCCATAAGGCAGAGAAGATCAAGACTTAGCTAAATATGGCCCTGAGGCCAGCTTCATTTCCCCTTCTGTGTCAGGAGAATAAATATAGCACACACATGTTAAGATAAATGAGAGAGCTGGGCAAGTGTTTTGAGCTCTTCAGCAGACAAGCCTGACTTTCCAAAAAAAGACAACCCACAATTCAGGGCCTGTGTTCTTTCTTTTGTGCATGATGAGGTGACTACCCCAGTTGTAAAAGACTTAGAGCTGAAATTCCACATTGTCTGGAGCTATAATTACAAGTCTGTTTCACTGAAACAGTGCTCAGCTGGCCTAAGGCATGCAGAAAGATGGTAAATGTCAGGTCACATTTCCACGTGGGATATTCCTGTCTTTACTCTTGGAACACAAATTTCACAAATATCTGGCAACAAGGTGTGAGCACTGTATATAGATGAGTAAACTGTCCTCATGGAGTTTAGGGTATAACAGAGAGTAGGTAGCTGGCTCTCAACTGGGGCAGTAGGACTCTATGTCTGGAGGGACCTTTTGGACATTTGGGAGGTGCTTTCCATTGTCAAAATGAATGGGGGAACTCCACTGGTATTTAGGGGTGGCAGCGGGGGTATTATGTGGTCTGTATGTGGAAATCCAGCCCCAGACCCCACATGCCTGTTGAGTGTACTGTATACACTCATAAATATCAAGACCTTTTTGTAAGAAAACAGCCTGCTGCCAGCAAGAGTGACGCCATCTTGAAGTGTAACCACCCCAATGGCTGATGTCTGACCCCTGTATATGAAGGTGTTCCTGTAGCATACATGATCCTTATAAAGACATTTATCCAACCTCCTCAGTGGTTTTGAGTTTGAAAAGTTTGAGGCATAACCAGCAGCACATGTTTTATCCTAAAAGCTTGGATATAAAGGATACTTTCTGGAGGGTGAGTGTGGGGATCCACCATCTCTTGGCCACCAGAGCCATGGCCTTTGTTCTTAAGTCACTATTAAATATTTCTTTCTGAGAAGCTAGACTCGTCAGCCTTCTTCTTCAGCATCTCAGCTCTCCCAGGCTTTGGGGATAGGCTTACATAGACCTGCTTACCACAGAACATCTTTTATAATTCCATGAATCTAGAACCTGACTCTGTCATATATATAAGAACAAAGTTGCGATTTTTTTTTTGTGCATGACTTTAATGAATCTTCCGAGAAGGTAATATCAGTCCAAATTAAAGGAGAAAGATTATACTTTATTTTGTGTGAAATATCACAGGAGTTGCTTGCCATCGTAGAAAATCACACACCACTGGCAATGTTGCTTTTAGCATACAAGTCACCAGTAAAACACGACTATGTCACCAATAAAATGCAACATTTTCAGCTGCTCGCATCATGGTCATTCTACCTATATAGATGCAGGCACCTGATTACTTCATTCTGCTTTCTGGAGTATGCAGCCCTAGGAATTTAGAAACTTAATACTGAAATGAGTATTTTTTTGAAGAATCCTTTCCTTTTAATTCACCTTCGTATTACTGCTAGGATATTGATTTAAGATTACATGTATAGGCCAGGCACGGTGGCTCAGGCCTGTACTCCCAGCACTTTGGGAGGTGGAGGCAAGAGGACTGCCTGAGCCTAGGGGTTTGAGACCAGCCTGGGCAACATGGCGAGACCTCATCTCTACAGTAAATCAAAAAATCAGCCAGTGTGGTAGCGCGCACCTGTAGTTTTGGGTACTTGGAAGGCTGAGGCAGAAGGATCGCCTAAGTCCAGCAGGTTGAGGCTGTGGTGGCCTTGAGCATGCCACTGCACTCTGGCCTGGGTGACAGAGTGAGACTCCAACTCAAAAAAAAAAAAAAGATTACATGTATAAGGAGGTTCTGTCACCTATAGATTGTACAGATTTCACTGGAAGATATGGAGGGTAAGTAATCTTGAAACATGCTTAGCAAAAGGGGGAGGAGTCTGATATAACAGCTATTAAGTCAGGCATTTAACAAATTGGGACAAAAAAATGACTATAAATGCAAATTGGGACAGGTGCTGTGGAGGATAAGAGCCAGATTCTAGGAGGGAATAACCAGAAGACCAGCTTTAGTCGGGGCAGTCGTCAGGAAAGATCACTCTGCAGAGGCAACACCTAACCTGAGACCTGAATAAGAGGTAAATGTGCCAGACACATGGCAGTATGTGCAAAAGCCCCAAGGCAGAAAAGCTGTGACACTTTCTGGAGGGTGAGTGGAGGCCCTGGGAGAAGGCCAGGGTGACAGGTGGGGTTGAGACTGAGTGGCCTGGATCATCAGGGCCCACCCGCAGTGGAAAGTCATGAAAAGGTGAGACAAGAAGGCTGGACACGGTGACTCACACCTATAATCCCAGCACTTTGAAAGGCTGAGGTAGTAGAACCACTTGAGCCCAAGAGTTTGAGACCAGCGGGGCAACATAGTGAGACCTCTTCTCTACAAAAAATACAAAATCAGCTGGGCGTGGTGGCACACACCTGTAGTTCCAGTTACTGGTTGCAGGCAGCTGAGGTGGGAGGACTGCTTGAGCCCAGGAGGGGGTGGTTGCGGTAAGCTGGGACAGTGCCACTGCACAAAGTTCCCAGGTCCCCCCAAAAACCATGAGACAAAGGAATCACGAAATTTGATTTCATTTCTCAAAAAGACAATCCAGGCTGCTTTGAGAATACACTGGAAGCAGGTAGGAGTCTAAGGAGAGACATGACTGCAGTCATTCGGTTGAGAGAAGATGGTGGCTTGGACCAAGTGGGAGCAGTTGACAGCTAGGGAACTGGTAGATTCCAGACATTCTGGGAGTAGACTCAGGCTTGGATGATGGGCTAGATGTGGGGTTAAGAAATAATCTGGGTTCTGGCTTGTCGGCTGGCAGATAGTATCTCTCGCAGGGATAAGGAAGACTAAGGGTGGAGAGGATCCATGAGGCCAGCCAGGACAGGTTAAGCCTCAGCAAGGTGGTCCGAGGAGCTCTCTGACCCTGGGTTCCAGACTCAGCTCTTTACTAGATGCCCCCTTTTGGCTGAACCAGAGTAAGTTAAATTCGGTCAGGCACAATGGCTCAGCCTATAATCCCAGCACTTAGAAGGCCGAGGTGAGAGGATTGCCTGAGCCAGGGGGTTCGAGACCAGCCTGGGCAACTTGGTGAGACATTGTCTCTACAATAAATCAAAAAATTAGCCAGATGTGGTGGTGCCTGCCTGCAGTTTCAGCTACTTGTAAAGCTGAGGCGGAAGGATCGCCTAAGCCCAACAGGTAGACGCTGGGGTGGCCGTGAGCATGCCACTGCACTCCAGTCTGGGTGACAGAGTGAGACTCTGACTCAAAAAATAAAAATAAAAAAAAATTCGACATTTCTAAAATAATCTTATTTCTCCTCTCTCAGATCTACACCTTCTCCCATGTTCACCATCTCAATAAAAGATAGCATCTCCAATCAGGCAGAAATTCGGAAGTCCTGAGGATCAATCCCAAAAGTACATCAACCCCTGATCCAAACACTGACTGACACCAAGCCAGTCGCCTGCCCAGCCAGCCTCACAGTCTTTTCTCCCTGTCTGTATGCCTTTACCTGACAGCTCCTGTCTGTATTCCAGGCTTCGGTCTAGAAATCACTTCATCCGGAAGATCTTTCCTGAACCTCCAACTCAGCTTAAGCATCCCCAGGCTCCGTACTTCCCTAGCACCATGGGTTCTCCTGTCCCCCCATCTCTTGCACTGTAATATAATTGCCTCTTTTCTTATCTGCATCTTCCACAGAACTCCCTGAGGGCAGGGGACTATCGTTCAAAGCCTGGCTTATGGTTGCTGCTTATTAAATTCCAGCGGAATGAATGAATGAAGGTAGCATGTGGGAAGGTGAAGCGGGAAAGGTGAGCTGCAGCCAGAACGCGGTGGCTGGTGGCATGCCAGCTGCACCTCCTCCACCAGCTACGGAGCCGGCGAACGAGGATCAAATACCTGAATTCTCCGGTAACAGGTCAATTTCTCGGGCCGCGTCGTCACTTTCAGCCAGGAATCAAACTGCCTCCTGTGATCAGAGCTATTTTTCTGTGGCTCACCAATGGGTCCAGTCCACCTGCCTAAATAATGTCGGCTCGAAATAAGAGCGCCTCAGACTGGGCAACGCTCTCAGTATTTTAGTTCCCGCTGTTTCCCACTCCAGCCCTTTTCTTCATTGTCTTGACACTTATTTTACCTAGGTGTGGAGAACACTGTTGACTGTCTATGTCTACCCGGCATCCATCTACATCCCTACTTCCCAAATCCCTGATTCAGGTCACGACTCACCTCTCCCCCACCCAGACTCAGGCCCCTGGGGACCCTGACCCCAGGCTTCGCTATAGACAGAGTCTCTGGTGGGACTGAGCCAATCACTGAGTTTCATTTGCCATCCCTGCCCCTCTCACAAAATCATTGGTTCCTGCGCGGACACATGACTCGGTTGTCCAATCAGAATGAAGTATGCCCGGGCACGGTAAAGGAAGCTCCTGCCCCGCCCCTTCTCATTCTTCAGTAGCTCGCCCCACCCCTAGTAAATAAGGATTTGCCACTCTTTCTGGCTCTATCGCTGCAGCTCGTGGAGACTGTTCAGGGCCTTCTATACGGGCCTGGGCTTGGTTCCTGTATCCCCATCAGTGTAGATGTGACAGCCCAGTCCCAGAATCTGCGCTTACGCCCAGGACCAGCTATCGAGAGGGAGACTACAGAAGGACCCGGCCTGACACCACAGGAACAGCCCTCTCGTCCCTTTCAGCACTTGGATGAGGCTGCCGTCTCTCGCTGACATACACACTTACGTCCTTTTAACCTACGAAGAAGACAAGCAGCCAGGCAGCAAAGAGAAGAGCCCAGTGACTACACTCCGATTCCAGCTGCAGTGCGGCTTTTCTCCATGCCCAGATGAGGCTGCCGAACAGAAGTAAAACCATGACTAACAAACCCCTGTGGAATCTGAATACTTGAGCCCTACTCTGCCAGCCAAACTCATACAGTGTAATCTGCCATCTGAGGACGAGGAGGACGTCCCAGGAGGCAGAATCCAACACACTCGCAGACCCTTTGAAATAGAATAGAACAGACTCTAAAAAAATACACACAACTTCTGTTTGGGAGATGAAAATGTTTTGGGACCGGATGTGGTGGCTCACATTTGTAATCTCCGTGCTTTGGGAGGCAAAGGTAGAAAGATCACTTGAGGCCAAGAGTTCAAGGCCAACCTGGGCAACATAGTGAGGCTCTATTGCTCCAAAAAAACAAATTTTCAAAAAGGAGAAGAAAATGTGTTGGAACTAGACAGAGGTGGTGGTTGTACAACATTGTGAATGTACTAAATGCCACCCGAATGTATACTTTAAAATGGTTAGATTTATGTTGTGTGAATTTCACCTCAATTAAAAAAAAATACACCCAGGTCCACAAGTGTGCAAGGGTGCAACCTGGCAGGTACCCACACACGTGTGTGCATGTACATACACATTTGCACAGATTTCTTTGAAATTTCAGAGAAGTGTGGGCACAATTACCCTGCAGGAAGGCCCTGACAGCCAACACATCAACTCTTCACAACCTGTGTTGATCACCAATCACCACCCATCACCATGGAGTGGAGTGAGGCTCACCCTCTCTGTGTCTTTGACGCCCTCCCCTTCCCCGCCTTCTCTATAACTTCCCTTTATCTTCTTCCCTCCATCTCTGGCCCTTTTATAGTACAGAAGGTTCCCCGCAGGGCTCTGCCAAGCACAGAACAAGTAGCCGCATCACAACAGCTTGTTTAACTTCACAGCTGGAAGAGTGCCTGCCCATGCTTTTACACAGCCTGACCACTGCTGGTCTGTCACTGTTAGCCTGGGAGACAGGGCAGCTCCTACTTCACAGATGAGGAGACTGAGGTGCAAAGAGGCTCACCACTTGTCTAAATTTACATGGAGAGCTGGGCAGGAGTGAAGCAGGAACGCAGTTTTAACCAGTTAGGACACCCTCCTTGCCCTGCCTCTTTGTTTCAACCAGGTTCCAAATGCAGACCTTCTAAATCTTGGAGTCAGGCTTTCTAGCTGTGTGGCCTTGGGTATGTGACTTACCTTTTCTGCTTTCTGTATCTATAAAACGGACCACTAATAGATCTTCCCCTTCAGCCCTGGGAGGATTAAAAGGTCTGAAAGGCACTTAGCCCATGTGGTGGCTGCTAGTTATACCCACGCCTGTCCAGTAGTGTTCCTCTTCCATTCAGTTTCAGCAGATTTGGGGCAGAGTACTGATTAGGCAGGAAGTGAGAATTGAGGGTGAAATCTACTTTGAGGAAAACACACTGAGAAGTGTTGCTGGTTTAAATAAGTGCATATGTTTACAAGGAAGGCAAGGACTGAAGTCAGGTATTTTATTAAAATACCTAGAAAATAGCTAAACCCCATAAGCCTCAAATATTGAAAAAAAACCAAAAACAACAGTCAGTGAGACTTGGGAAGGGAAAAGAATCAAGGAGGCTGGGTGATCTGTAATCCCAGCACTTTGGGAGGCCAAGATGGGAGGATTGCTTGAGCCTAGAAATTGGAGACCAGCCAGGGCAACACGGCAAGATCTCGTCTCTACAATGAAGGAAAAAAAAATTAGCCAGGCATGGTGGCGCACGCCTCTAGTCTCAGCTACTCAGGAAGCTGAGGTGGAAGGATTGCCCGATCCTGTGAGGTCGAGGGTGTGGTGAGCCATGATCATGCCACTGCTCTCCAGCCTAGGTGAGAGAGTGAAACTCCGACTCAAAAAAAAAAAAAAAAATAGAGGCTGCACATGGGCTGTAATGTGGCCACCGAGTTCTCTCAACCTGTCGCACATGGCCGCAGGCAGGTTTCAGTGGCTGACTGTATGATACTGACTGCACACACATCTACACCAGCAAGGTCTGTGTTTCAAGAAGTTTAACCAATCCAGCAGCTGGATTTACTACTCGAAAGAACTTGGCTAGGGAGACACATCATTTACCGAAGCAAACCAAGAGCCAGCGGAACAAAACGAGAAACAACACAACAGACAAACAAGGAAGCCTGCAACAACAATAAATCTTTATTTTAAAAAAGCATCAGATAAGCCAGGTGCAGCGGCTCATACCTTTAATCCCAGTACTTTGGGAAGCCAAGGCAGGAGGATCGCTCGAGGCCAGGAGTTTGAGTCCAGCCTGGGCAACAAAGTGAGACTTCCCCCCAAATAAATATAAGCCAGATGCAGTGCATGTGCCTATAGTCCCAGTGACACAGGACAAGCAGGAAGATCGCCAGAGCCCAGGAGGTCAAAGTTACAGTGAGCTATGATCATGCCACTGCACTCCAGCCTGGGTGATGAAGCAAGATTTGTCCCTTAAAACCAAAAAGATTTTTTAAAAATAAAAAATAAAAGCACCAGATAATCTGTCATTTCAGGGGCTTCAAGTGTCCAGTCTCTTTGAGTATTCTCATCAAATCCCTGGAGGCAGTGATGGGACAGGTGCTGTCATTCCTCCCTTCCTCCAGGACAATGAGGGCAGCTGCTAAGTCCAGACACCAGGTGAAGTGGTGATGACACTATCACTGGAGCAGCTGGGCCAGCAGAGATGACAGTGGAGTGGTTTCAAACTTAGAAGCATGGGCCTTGTGGTCTGGTCAAATTGCCCAAGAACCTGCAAGGTACCAGCTCTTAGCCCCAGCCTGTGCTGCCCACTAAGTGAGTCCAGTCAGAGCCTATGGTGCATCCCTGGATGGGTGTGATGTGCTGCCTGGAAAACAAAACAGTGCATATCTCCCTTAAAAGAGCCGCTGGCTTTGTTAAGCAATTGAGGGAGACTCTGGCAGCAGGCAGAAATCACGAGGACAGCGGAATGCAGATGTGGTGTCAGAGGGCTTGGTCTGAGATCCACAGGCTATGTGTGTAACCTTGTACAAGTCATTTCCCTGTTTCTGAGCAGTGGGGGGGTAGACAATATGACCTAATTCATAAGGTCACTGCTAGGATTAAATGGGATAAAAAGATCCCAGGAAGACCTCAAAGTAAGGACAAGAGCCCAGAGGCTCAGTGCCATGGGAATTCAGAGTGGGGAGGACATGCCTACCCTTGAAGACTGGGAGGGGCTGCATGGAGAAATCACTGTTGCCTCGTCCTCAGTTCATCTCCCTACCAAGCCCTGATCTACAAGACCTCACAGCTCCCACTGCGCCCTCTGAAGTCTAAACTCTAGTCCAGAGTTCAAGGTTGGCCACGGAGGCATTGAGCTCCCCTTCCAGCCTCAGACTGAATGGCTTCCCTGATGAACACCTACTCTGTAGCCAAAAGGAACATAGCATAACGCCTTCTGCACACTCCCTCTTGTGTGCTTCTCCTGGCCTAGAATGCTTTGTCCTGCCTGTGCCCCAACTCCACCCCAAACCCATACACACATGCCGCCTCCTCACCTAGGAAAACTGTCCGGACCTTCTTCCCCTCCCCCAGAGCTGGAAGGGTTCTTTCCTGTCCCCCAATGTCATTGATACTTATAGCTAATATATATAGGGGAACTATAGCAGGACACCCTAATCATTGGAGATAAGGCTCCATTTTAAGAATTAAAGTAATTAAAATCAACCACAGTAGTTATTAGTCATCTGCAGTGTGGGTTATACTGGGATGACTGAGACACTTGAAAACACCCAAATCTAATCAAGGTGACTGCAATGTAACTAAAGAAAGCTGTAATCTAATAGAGGATGTTTTGGCCTGTCTGAAAAATATGTTAACTGAAAAGTCATGGTCTATACAGACTCTACACACAGTCTAGCCAAGGAGAAATTGCATAATTAGAGTATTAGTGTACATCCGGCTCTGACCCACAGTAAGAGGTTGGACCTGGTGGACACACAGATTCTGGTCACTAGAAAGACATGGGCTCATGTGGAAGGAAGAGCCATCATGCAGGTCCAAGACACGGATGAAATGGAAGTCACCTCCCAGACATCCAACTCCTTTTACTCCAAAGTCCAATGCCAAGTTCCCTCTGAATTCATGTTCGCAGATACTTTGCAGTAGTCACAGAAAAGAATATCCACCACTGTCACTTTGTTCTTCATATTTACACTTTTTTTTTTTTTTTTTGAGTTGGAGTCTCACTCGGTCACCCAGACTGGAGTGCAGTGGCCGCTCCCGGCCACCGCAGCCTCAACCTGCTGGGCCCCGGCGATCCTTCCACCTCAGCCTTCCGAGTAGCCGGAATTACAGGCATGCACTACCACACCCGGCTGATTTTTTTATTTATCATGGAGATGAGGTCTCACTGCCCAGGCGGGTCTTGAACCCGCGGGCTCAGGCAATCCACTCACCTCAGCCTCCCAAAGGCGTGGGATTACAGGCTGAGCCACCGAGCCCGGCCATATTTACACTTTTAACTATTAAGACTTCAGCTATATCCTAGTCAACTGAACACATACACTTATCTGATCTCTTAAAAATTCCCTAACATGTACAGTTATAGAAAAATAAAAATGAATAAAGCCACAAGGACAAAACACCTAGGAAAGGAAATAACAGCAACAAAATTTTAGAAGCTAGAAGGCAAAAGAATAGGTGGGACTAACTCAGCAGACCCAGGGAGCCAAATCCTGAGCCAGCTACAAGGGGAAAGTTAAGAAACACCCTGTCCTGTACCAGAGGACACCCTGAGAATCTGAAGGTCTGAAGATATGGGAACTGGAGGAGTGTCTTCTTTTGGAGGCAGACTGGAGGCAGAGCCACAGACTGTAGGGTGGATTAAGGCTGGGGCATGGTGGTTCATGCCTGCAATCCCAGCACTTTGGGAGGTTCAGTTGGGAGGATCACTTGAGACCAGGAGCTCAAGAGTCCATCTCTACAAAAAATACAAAAACTAGCCAGGCATGGTGATGTGCACCTGTAGTCCTAGCTATTTGGAAGGCTGAAGTGGAAAGATTGTTTGAGCCCAGGGGTTCGAGGCTGCAGTGAGCCATGATCACATCACTGTTCTCTAGCCAGGGTGGATAGACTCCATACTCCAAAAAAAAAAAAAAAAAAAAGTGGACCAAAAGTCTGCTTACAGAGCAGTTTAATCCTGTATCTGCTTTTCTATCATAGTAAACTCTTTTTCCCACCCTCACAAAAGGCAAGGGGTATTTACTCTCTGGAAAGCATAGAACAAGGGCTCCCTGGATGGGAGACACAAGGCCCAGTCAAACATACTAAGCACACAAGGCCAGGGACCACAGGGAAATGAAGACTCCACCCCCTACCCTGCTTCCTCCACTTGCATCCCAGAACACTAACAGCTCAGCAGAACTCCTCGGGCAGGAGAGTGGCAGATTCTTTCCTGGGGAATATGACCAGACCAAGAGGAAAGACTGATACCTGCTGACATTACAGGTTCTTCAATGAAAAGGCTCGGACAGATCACCCTACAACAGTGGTTCTCAACTGGGGTGGGGTGAGTAAGTGGGTATGTTGTCCCAAGAGAACACTTGGCAATGTCTGGAGACATTTTTGATTGTCACAACTGGAAGTGGGGTGCTCCTGGCTAAACACTTTACAGAGCACAGGGCAGCCCCCCACAACAAATAGTCCCAGCCAGAATGTCAACAGTGCTGAAGCTGCGAAACTCTGACCTACAAGGCAGGACCAGAGTCAACCAGCCCCACTCATACACAGTTTCTCATGTGCTCGGTGCCACTCTCGCAAATATGAGTGGATGTGAGGAACCGCCATGAAAGACAGCAATCAAAACAAGAGACTATGCAGGCCACTTCGAAAGACTGGCATTAATATCCTCAGAGAAATCAGAGAAGATATTCCATCAAAAACGAAACCTAATAAAACCTAGAAGATGCTAAAGAATAAAGAACATTCTGAGAACAGGAAAAGGCACTTAAAAATTAAAAATAGAATCACATTTCAGAAAAAGAAGGGGTAGATGATAAACTTGAGGACATCTCCCCCAAACAGAGCAAAAAGACAGAAAGGAAGAGAAAATATGAGTTCCATTCCAGGAATTTCAACATCTAAATACTGGAGGTTCCAGAGTAATAGGAGAGATTGACTAGAACTGAAGAAATCAAAGAAGTAAACCAATAAAATACCTCAGAATTGAAAGACATGAGTTTCCAGATTGAAAGGGCTCAGGTTATGAAGTTTCAGGTGGGTAAAATGACAGATTCTAAATTTCCAGAGAGGAAAAACAGGCTCCTGACAACGGATCAAGGGTCAGTTTGGCATGGAACTTCTCAACAGCACAAATGGAAGCTAGAAGACAATGGAATGATGCCTTCAAAATTCCAAGGGGGTGAAAAATTCCACTTCATTTTCAAACTATCGATCAGGTATGGAGGAAAAAAACATTTTCAAACATACTGAGTGTCAAAAAAAAAGTTGCCTCCAGTGAATCTTTTCTCAGGAAACTAAAAACAGATTCTACCAAAGTGAGGGCATAAACCAGTAAGACATGAGATCCTGAGAGCAGAGATCTCACCAAGAGATAGAGACAAACAGGACCCTAATACAGATGAAGGGAAAGCCCAAGAAAACAGCTGTGCAGCAGGCAGGAGGCACCAGCCCAGGCTGGAGCAAGTTAGAAGGCTTAAGAGGGAAGGTTCCAGGAGAAGAAACTGACAGAATACTTGATATGTCAGTTTCTTCTTTCTTGTGACTACCTGAGGGTGAGCTGACGGTGATACAGTTCAGACATGCAGTGAAAACTAAGCAAGGGAAGAAACAAGATAATTATCAGGTCCAGGGAAACAAAAAAGTGATATGAGAAATAAAAAATAGTCACAGTATACTACATGGCTCAGCAATGACACCACAGTCATAAAAATATGAATGCTGATCATTATTGGTCAAACAGAAATTACAATATAGCTACTGGGAAAAGGTGAATGGAAAAGCGTAAGGTGTGTGTGGAGGAGAGCTAAGGACTCAACGAATTCATGGTGGGAAGTCAAAAGACAGTGTCTATTACCAAAATACAAAACTAAGAGTTTAAAGTGGTTGTCTCAGGGGTGTTGGAAATGTCTTTACTGTAGGGGAAGTGAAAAAGAATCTTTCATTTCTTCATAATAGCATAAAAGAACCTTCTAGAACTGCTGACTCTTTAAGCCATATGCATATGTATGTTTGAGAAAAATAAAATGACCTTTTTTTAAATAGGGGAAAACAAAGTATAAAGAAGCAAATTTCTAAAACCATTCAATATCACCACTGAAGTCAGCCACTCTAATATTTTGGCTATTTTGTTCCAATTTTTCCTCTGCACATTATACATGTGCATTTTCTTCAGGATTTTAATCTTGGTATATCTCTCTTTGTCTTTGTCTCTCTCTCTCTCTCTCTCTCTCTATATATATATATATATATATAGCTTTGATTCCTGCTTTTTCACACTTAACATATTAGCCTTTTCACATTTTAAAAAATATTTGTTGTAAAGCACAGTATGGCTGCTATTATTCAAATACATATCATGCTATGACTTAACAAGTCTCTTTTTACTATGCATCAATGAATTTATATTGTATTGCTATTATAAATAACAGTGTGAAGAAAATCGGTTTATGTAAATGTCTGTGTACTCTGAATGTTTTCTAGGCATAAATTCATGGAAACAGATGATTGCAAATTCAAAGTCCTTTGCCAAATTAACCTCAAAACTGGCTGTGTCAGTTTTTACTCCAATAAGGCATAGAATATCCACCTTCCCGTCTCCTGAGTATGGATTTCCCCATCTTGTCCAATTTGATAGGTTAGAAAAAAGTTATTTGCATGTCTTTGCATAGTGGTTATTTGCTTTTCTTCTTTTGTGAGCTATCATTTATGTCTTTTGTCCATTTTCCCAGGACCACATGGTAGATAAACCCTCTGGCAACCTCATTTATATTTTGATCTCTTCTGAGTTAACATAAATCAGACCCATGGACCCAACGAACCTTGAAAGCCCCAGTAAGATTGTTTCTGAATCTAGCCCCACGGAGACCCCACCTATCTGGGAGGCTGTAGCCAAGCAGCCAGGCAGGTGGGCATCTTTATAACATGCCTCACACTTTACCATTTGCACGCACGTCCCATTCCCTACTTGCCCTTTGATCAGCTGTATACATCTTTTCTTCCCATTGGACTCTAAACTCTTTTTTTTTTTTTGAGTTGGAGTCTCACTCTGTCGCCCAGACTGGAGTGCAGCGGCCGCTCCCGGCCACCGCCGCCTCGACCTGCTGGGCTCCGGCGATCCTTCAACCTCAGCTTTCCAAGTAGCTGCAACTACAGCGCGTGCTACCACGCCTGGCTGATTTTTGATTTATTGTGGAGATGAGGTCTTGCCAAGTTGCCCAGGCAGGTCTCGAACCTGTAGGCTCAGGCAATCCACTCACCTCAGCCTCCCAAAGCGTGGGATTACAGGCTGAGCCACCGAGCCCGGCTTAAACTCTTAAAAGAAGGAACTCGATCTGATAGATTTTTGTATGCCTCATCTCACCTGTGTTTAATGAATATTCATATAGTTGATGAAGAAAGATATTAGGGTGTGGATGGAGTGGGCAAGGACATAAGCAGAGCACAGAAGAAACAAGACTTGGAAGACTGGTGGGGCCACAGCAGCACCGGAAGTACACGACCAGGACAACTTTACTTTCTGCCTCGAAATCCTGAAAATGGTTCCCAGGGCCTGAGGGAGAACGGCCATGAAAGAAAGACTGACACAAAGAAAGAAAAAAGAAAAGAGAAAGATAGATGATTGAGCCATAAAAAGGAAGGAAATATTGTTCATACCACATGGATGAACTTTGAAAATGTTATGCTAAGTGAAAGAAGCCAGACACAAAAAGACAAATACTGCATGATTCCACTTATATGAAATGTCCAGAACAGGCAAATCCATAGAAACAGAAAGACGGGTGAGTGGTTGGCCAGGTGGGGGGGGGCGGGGTGTCAGAGATGGGGAGTAACCGCTACTGAGTATGGGTTTCTTTTGGGGGTGATGAAAATTTCTGGGAATTATATCAAAACAAAAACAAAAGACAGGAAAGAGGAAGAAACAGATACATCAAGCAGTTTGATCCACCAGGAATTTCTCGGAGTAATTACTTTCTTCATAACAGCAGCTGGCCTAGAAGCTCATCTCATACTTCCACACTATCTCACTGGGGCAACAGGAGGCATTCAGGTCTCCCTCTGGTGAAACTGAGCAAGTCTGTCCCCTCACTATGTCTGCCCCATCCCTGCCACAGGCAACTCTGAACGCGCACCTGACCTAAAGCACAGTGAAGGATTCCCTTAGGTCTAGGCTTGCTGGAGAACAGTACATACCCATAGCCAATACTTTATTCAAACAGACCTGGCAGCCTGTCCGCTAATGAGCTCCATGAGCTAAGCAATGAGGTCCATTGGGCTTAAATGGGCACTGCCCTAAAACAATCAACTGCAACCTGATCTTAAAGCCCTCCAGTAATTCTGGACAGGTCAGAATCCCTTTCAAATGAGTTGATAAGAAAGCCAATATGGGCCAGGCACAGTGGCTTATATCTGTAATTCCAGCACTTTGGGAGGCCAAGGCGAGAGGACTGCTTGAGCCCAGGAGTTCGAGATCAGCCTGGGCAACATAGCAAGACCTCATCTCTACAAAAAATTTGCTGGCGTGCACCTGTATTCCCAGCTACTTGGGATACTGAGCAGGGAGAAATGCTTGAGCCCAGGAGTTTGAGGCTGTGGTAATTGTGACACTATACTCCAGCCTGGGTAAGAGTGAGATCCCAACTCAAAAAAGAAAGAAAGAAAGAAAGAAGGAAAGCCAATATGGAGGCAACATAGTCACGGGAAAGAGTCTTTCCATAATAATCTTACCAATAGACTCCTCTAAAGCTAACAACTCAAGTTCCTGCTGGGGCTCCCAACCCTTGTGCTAAGTGCCATGTGCCACTTGCACAGGATGGGGTTGTTACCATCTGCGTGGAGAGTAAAGATTTACACATGAATAAAACCACATTCTAGACTGCAGCCTACAGTTTGATTAGTGGAAATTCTGAAGGACTCAAACCTCTAAAGGGCTGAAGTTACAGGGAGGAGGTCACAGGGTGTCTCAGACTCAGAAGGTCTTCTCATGTTCTGCAGCCTGGATGAAGACCCTAAGCTGTCCTGCTGGACAAAGCCCCTGTGGGAAGGAAGCTGGACCCCACCTCCCTCCTCTGTACCCTGCTCACATCCAGTCCCTTCCCCATCCCTCCAGGGCCAAGAAGGCCACCAGAAACACCTTCGGGTAACAAGTGTGATCTCTGAACCAGCTCATGGCAGAGGACAGCCCTTTGAAAATTAAGCTGGGGCCGGGCGCCGTGGCTCAAGCCTGTAATCCCAGCACTTTGGGAGGCTGAGGTGAGAGGACTGCCTGAGCTCTGGGGTTCAAGACCAGCCCGGGCAACTTGGCGAGACCTTGTCTCAACAATAAATCAAAAATTAACTGGGCGTGGTAGCATGTGCCTGTAGTTCCAGTTACTTGGAAGGCTGAAGCGGAAGGATCGCCAGAGCCCAGCAGGTTGAGGCTGTGGTGGCTGGGAACAGCGTGCCACTGCACTCCAGCTTGGGCAACAGAGTAAGACTCTGATTCAAAAAAAAAAAAAAGAAAAAGAAAAGAAAATTAAGCTGGAGTAAATGGAATTTTGATTAAACTAGAGGTTCAGAATTAAATGCTTGCTCTCAGTGGCAGCTCTTCAAGGGGCACACTTTGAGCCATTTTACCATCCCAGCCATTATGCCACCTGAAAAAGGGTGGTTTTTCTAGACTGGAATAAGTTTGAAAACAAAAAAGAATGAAAAAAAAAG
Source organism: Carlito syrichta (assembly GCF_000164805.1). Lineage (NCBI taxonomy): Eukaryota > Metazoa > Chordata > Mammalia > Primates > Tarsiidae > Carlito > Carlito syrichta. Next base: position 433,337 of record NW_007258718.1, read on the forward strand.
GAGGTGGGGAGGAAAATGGAGGAAGAGGAAGACACTTGCACAAAATGCTGAAGTCAGCCAGGGAAGAAGTGATCACTGGCGAGATGGGTGTTTGTGTGACAATCCTTTCTCTCCCTTCAGACACTCCTTGTGACCTGCCTGGGGAGTGTTAATACAAAAAAGGATGTCATGGCCTATCTGATGCTTTGAAACTAATATAGTATGAGCCACACTTCCATCCTTCTCAGAGGCAGGGCAGGGTCTGTCCTCAGCCATGGTGAGACTCTAGGGATGCGACACCACACCTGGCTTTATTTTAATTTTTTAATTATTTTTATTAATTTTATTATATTTATCTTTTGGAGTCAGAATCTCACTCTGTCACTCAGGCTAGCATGCTCAGGGTTACTGCAGTCTCGTCCTGCAGGGCTCAGATAGTCCTTCCTCCTCAGCCTTCCGAGTAGCTGGAACCACAGGTGCACACCACCACACCCAGCAAATATTTTTTATTTACTGTAGAGATGAGGTCTCACCAAGTTGTCCAGGCTGGTCTCAAGCCCCTGGGCTCTGGCAATCCTCTCGCCTCTACCTCCCAAAGTGCTGGGATCACAGGCATGACCTACTGCGCCAGCTTTTATAGAGACAAGGTCTTACTAGTTGCCCAGGCTAGTCTCGAACTCCTAGGCTCAAGCACTCCTCTTGCCTCAACCTCCTAAAGAGCTGGGATTACAGGTGTGAGTCACTGGAACTGGCCAGGTAACGCAGGTTGATTCAAAACCACACTTCAAAAACCAACACCATCGCTCAAATCTTTGTTGAGTTTCTAGTAAATGTAAGAACCCAATCTGAGCACTTTCTCCACCTAAAAAAACAACTTTTGTGGGAACAACCTCACTCAATTTAGCTGTTATTAGCACTTCATCTCTTTGAAAGGACAGACCTGGCCTTCTCTGTGCCCCCAGCAAACAGGTCCTAGACCTCCCATCACTCGTGGCTGACTCTACCACATATGCTCCTGGGGGCTGACGTAGCTTATAAGCCCTGCCTCTAGAACAGGCTTGGCGCATACATGGGGCTCAGAATATGTGTGCTGACTGACTAGACGAATGTTCTCATCTAGGCTTGGGAGCCAGCATGGGAAGCCGCCCAGGCAGGAGGATATGGGAGCCCATGCAGGATGGCAGCAATAGGGATGGCCCAGGAAGGCAAACGATATGAGCAGAAGGTGGTAGAGGAAGTTTTGGGGTATACTCAGGAAATATTCAGATGAAAGAAGGACAAACAGATTTTTTTTTTATTTTTTTGAGTTGGAGTCTTGCTCTGTCGCCCAGTCTGGAGTGCAGTGGCACGCTCATGGCCACCCCAGCATCGACCGGCTGGGCTCCGGCGATTCTTCTACCTCAGCCTTTCAGGTAGCTGGAACTACAGGCACACGCTACCACACCCGGCTAATTTTTGATTTATGTAGAGACAAAGTTGCCCGGGCTGGTCTTGAACCCGTAGGCTCAGGCAATCCACTCGCCTCAGTCTCCCAAAGTGCTAGGATTACAAGCTGAACCACCAAGCCTGGCCGACAAACAGATTTGAAGAGACAGTCTTTCCCCTCAATAAGAAAACTCTTAAAGGGAGGCAAGAAAGGCCAGAGGGAGCCCCAGGGGTAGAAAAGACACCTGTCATTTGCCCTGCATGGCAGCCCCCAGAGGGCCAACTGATGTCAGGTCAAGGCTGACGGCAGGATAGGACAGATGGAACCCAAAGAGTCAGGGAGGGGACAGTGCCTTCTTGGCCTAAGCAAAGTTCACTTACAGATCAACAAGGACATTTCCCCTTCCTCCCTCCTGGGCGGGGGCCACAGCTCTAGGCGAATGGCCCATGCTTCTTCCACATGCTCTTCAGCAACGTGGCCACCAATACCACCCCAGGCATGCCCCTTTTTGAGGAAGTACGGTGGTTTATTGTCAAATGGACAGAGCACCCTTAAGTTCACAGTAGGCAGGGGCTTTAATGGGGGGGTTTCATAGGAGCAGCTCCTATGTGTTCTAGCTATAGATGCTGTTTCCCCAACTCTTCTACCTAGAAAAGCGACATGCTTGGGGTGTACTTTGTATATGAAATATTGAACAGGCCGGGCATGATGAGAAGCCTGTAATTCCAGCACTTTGGGAGGTCAAGGTAAGGGAACTGTCTGAGCCCACAGGTTCGAGGACAGCCTGCGTAATTTGGCGAGACCTCATCTGTACAATAAATCAAAAAATTAGCTGGGTGTGGTAGCGCATGCCTATAGTTCTGGCTACTTGGAAGGTTGAGGCGGAAGGATTGCCAGAGCCCAGCAGGTCAACGCTGGGGTGGCTGTGAGCATGCCACTGGGCTCCAGCCTAGGCGACGGAGTGTGACTCCAACTCAAAAAAAGAAAAGAAAGAAATATTGAACAATGAGTTATATGCACTGTAAAGGAGGCATTTAATGTGGTCAAGTTGATTTGCAAGAGAAAGTGATCATCCAACTTGGAGTTGGGACTGTCTGCCCAGTAATTCTGGCTTTGCCTTTTATCACCTGTGAGGCCTGAAGCAAGTCACTTCACCTCCCTGAACCTGTAAAAGTAGGTCAACACCATTGATTTCCTTGATTCACAGAGCAGGGGAGGGGCCTCAGGGAGGTACCAGATGCAATGTGCCCCCAGCAAACAGGTGCTAGACCTCCCATCATTCGTGGCTGACTCTACCACATATGCTCCTAAGGGTGGGGGCTGATGTAAAAGACACATTGCACACTGCCATTAGATGAAAAGTGTATCGATCTTTTTTTGTGGTCATCCAGGCTGCTGGAGTGCAGTGGTGTCATAGTTCATGGCAGCCTCAAACTTCTGGGCTCAAGAGAGTCTCCCACCTCAGCCTCCCCAGCAGCTAGAACAAGTGTGCGCCACCACACCTGGCTAATGTTTTTATTTTTTGTGGAGACGGGGTCTCACTATGTTGCTGAGGCTGGTCTTGAATTCCTGGCTCCAAGTGATCCTCCACCTAGCCTTCCCAAAGTGCTGGAATTACAGGCATGAGCCACCACACCTGGCCGGCTGCATCACTCTTAAGCTCCAAAGTCTACCATGAGTAGAGCTGACAAGACTGGGGATCTGGAAAGGCAGCTGGTTCACCGCTCCCACCAGGCACTTGCAAAGAAACAGCGACAGCAACAAGGGCCCCCTCCCCCACCTTCTTTTCTTTCTATTAAAATCAACAAGCAACACAGCACCAGATTAATATCTCTCTAATTACTAAGTTGTCAGTCACCGGGCAGAAGAACTCCATGATTTAGTTATCAACCCTGCTCCACATGTTGACACTGATAGCAGGGACTTGGGGTCCATAAAAGACACATTTGGCACACCCTTCCCCATGCCTGCCCTCCCTACCGCACTCCTCCCCACCCAAAATATGAACTCTCCATGCCTTCCGCCTGCATGACCTCATGTAGTCCAGGGCTTTCCAAACCTTCATAGCACTCAGAGAAAATGAGATCATGCTTTTGCCACACATGAAGTGGGGTCAGGGAGCCATGTATATGTGACTTAGGAGACAAGCTCAAGCTAGAAGGGACAACCTGAGACCAGGGCTGCCCCAGGCTCCACCAACTGCCCTAAGGGCCGAGGAAGCCCCTTATCTGGAAACAGGAAAGCTCTGATTTGATCCAGCAACCCTACAAGGAGGTACTAGCAGAATCCCCATTTTCCAGATAAGGAAACTGGTTTCAGAGGGTCAAGCCCCTTGCTAAGAAGTGGCAGAGTTGGGGCTGGGCCCTGGCAGGCTAATGGCAAGCACTCTGCTGTCTCTCATCTCTTTCTGCAAGTCCTGATCTCCAAAGAGCTCCTCTCTGCCACCTCTCCCTGGCTGGGACCCTGCATCCCTCAAGTTCACATGCTGAACTTTCCCAGTTGGGTAGTAGTGGACCTTTCAGTGGTATGACTCACCCCACTCTTTCTGCTCCCAGACACTGAATCAACCCCAACCAAAATAAGCCGGTATGGAGATCCCACAAAGGCCAGCGTGTCTGTCACTCTCAGCTACCACTGATGGCCCACTAGGCCCTGCGAGATAACAATATCCATCATTCCTAATGCTTATAGCTGCCCTGCGAGGTAGACATGACCTCCCCATTTAACACAGAAGGAAGAGAGGATTCCAGGGCTGAGCTGGCTGGACGATGGTCTCACAGTTACAAAGAAGAACAGCGAGGATTCACAGTTCTTCTGGAGAATCCAAAACCCACCGTCTTTCCACAGCCAAATGGCCTCTTTCCCAGGGGATCTAGGGCAACAAGAGGTCTCAGGAAAGTTGGAGAGGACTGAGCCTGAGAGACAGTGCTGGGGACAGGCCCACCGTTGACCACTGAGTCCCGGACCTGTGTAGTGACAAAACTGGTGGTCTGTCCCATACCTACATGCCTGTTACGCCTTTGAACCCTAGAGATTTTTACTACATTAACAAAGCTTTTCCAGGAAGGGGGTTATGCCGGGAGTTATTACTTAGCAGCTGTAACTCTTAGTCCTTGGTTAACCTTTCAGCAGACATGAGTTGGCAGCCAAAAGAGCATCAACTCATTTTTTTTTTTTGAGTTGGAGTCTCTCACTCTGTCACCCAGACTGAAGTGTAGTGGTACGCTCCCAGCCACCCAGCCTCGACCTGCTGGGCTCTGGTGATCCTTCCGCTTCAGCCTTCCAAGGAGCCAGGACTACAGGCACACGCTACCACGCCCGGCTAATTTTTGGATTTGTTGTAGAGACGAGGGCTCACCATGTTGCCCAGGCTGGTCTCGAACCTATGGGCTCAGGCAATCCTCTTGCCTCGGTCTCCCAAAGTGCTGAGATTATAGGCTTGAGCCACTGTGCCTGGCCCATCAACTCATTTTAAGACATATTTGAGACAAGCCAACTGGGCACCCGGCACTGGGCTGAGCTCTGGAACTATGGTGAGGGACAGACACAACCCTCTACTTTTGGAGAAAGCGAGCACCGGCCCAGGAGGCCCCAGCAGGCAGTGGGTCCCAGCGTACTCTACCCAGGGAGCTGGGGGTGCCCCAAGAGCTCAGACGGCCCAGCCTTCCACAAGTAGAGCAACTGCGGCAAGAAACCAAAAGAGGAACAGCAAACTGCTGAAGGCAAGGAAAGCTGCTCTCTGACCTGAGCGTGCCAAATGAGGGCACAGCCAAGTCCCTCCAAGGGAAAGGACATTCAGCTGTGGGCCATGGGTTCTTAATTTTCAAGAGCCATGTGTATCTTCTGTCCAGTTTCCTTGTAATTGCCTCCCTGCCCCCTCCTGCAGATTTGCTGGTCTGTGTCTGAGGCCTCTTGGTAGCACCAACCACTGCCAACACATGTGCCCTTGCTGGAAACTGACACCCCCGTGGAGAGCTACTTTGTTTTGCTTTAATGCCATCATATCTCATCTCCTGAAACTCCAAATTCCACAACAAAACCGCAAAAGCCCGATTCTCCATAAGGCCTCTGGCCCCGGAGCGTTCCAGCAAGGCTTCCCACCTCTTCCCTAGCACAGACCACAGCAACTGACAACATACGCTTAGCCCCCTGAGGCTGTGACTCCCTGGGCACCACAGAGCAGAGAGGTCAGCATCTCAGCACACCTGTAACACTCATGCCTGACACATCTGTGGGGAAGCTTTGGTTCAAAGAGTGGAAATGTCACCGGCCCTCACGAGAATCACGGAAGTGGAAGAGCCAAACGGATCAGAGGACCAGGAAGGGGATGGGGCCCAGGTGAGGTCCAAACAGAGGCCAATCGGAGGTGGTGGGGACTGCCCCTACCCCAGGGTCCGTGCCTGTTGGCCACAGTCTGAGCTGGCACAACCCAAACCCACATCAGAGTCCCAAGGGGCAGGGGGGAAACATGCATTCAGATGCAGCAAAGGCTGTGGAGTCGACAAAGGCCAACCACCTTCCCAACGCAGAGGAGGAAACCAGCATTTCCGTGTGATGCGGTGCAGCCTAGAGATATAAATAGCTTCTAAAAAGGTTAGCAAAATGCACAGATGACAAATCGACGGGAGGTTACTAAGGGAAACCAGGATGCTCAGTGCCAGCATCTCACCTGTTGCAGCTGATATCTGGAAGGAACCCGGGGCTCCTCGCAGACTCTGCTCTGGAATAGAAGGTGGGGTTTGGGGTTGCAGACCTGAGCCTGGTGTTTCGAGTGGGCATTTCCTAAGCCCCACCTATATCCCTGCAGGGCCTCTCCAAAGCAGGGAAACATTTTTCCTCATCACATCTCTGGTTCCCATAAGCCTATTCACTCCCAATTTCCTCATCTGGGAGAAGCTACAGGGAAGGGTGTTGGTAAGCATGGCAGGCCTGGAGGGAGGAAGGCCTGGTGAGCAGCAAGGCCCTTTCTTCCTCCCCCTTCCCATGATTCTGAGTCCTTGGGTGCTGCCCCATGAAATGCAGAAGGCAGGCATGTGGAGGCTGCCTCCGGTGGAGATTCCCTTCCGAGGGGAAGCGCCTCCCTGGGCGCCCAGAGGGCTTGCGGAGCAGCCACAGCTGCTGGCTTCTGTCAAGTGTGAAACAAAACGCACTTGTCATTGAAAAAGTAACCCCCGGGGATGCCGGAGTAAAGGATATTTATAGCTCTCATGTATGTGTCCCTGAACTTGTGTGTTTAAGTTATCAGACAGAACAACAGTACATGCAGAGCTTACACATGAACTTCCACACACAGACAGGGGCTAAATCTGGAACTCCGGGATCCCAAACGCACCCCAACACACATCCTCCTGTGTGTGGGTATTCTGGGACCTGGATCAACTGGGCTTCAGTCCTTCCCTCTCCGGGTATCAAGTTCTGCCTTCCTGCCAAGGATTAAGAGATCAGCCTGGAGCCCACAGCTAGAGAGCAGCTTGCCAGGCAGCTCCCCACCGGCTCGTCTGGACAGAGCGGGAAGACTCTTCCCACGTCCCCCTGGCTCCAAACAGAGCAGAGGCAGGAGGGAAAATCTCCCCTCAAGTCCTCCCTGAGCAGATAACGGGGCTGCTGCAGAGCCTTCAGTGACATCCTAAGAGCAAGAAAGGAGAAGCTTCGCAGGGTCCCAGGCAGAATGCCAACCGCCTGCACCCCAATCACACAAAGGCCCCCCAGCGGAGGAAGGCGCCTCTGTCACTTCCACTCCAAAATGCTTGGCAGTTCAAATGTCCTGGCTCCTGGACCACCCATGGCCTGGCCAACAGAGGGGAGGGCTTCCCTTTGGCAGCGATGCTATTGAGTGTGGTGGAGACGGTGAGGGATGTCCCCAGACATGGCACATGATGGGGACTGACGTCCAGCACACTCTCACCCTCCTTCTCTTTCCCCCTCTCTGCTAATAGCAGCAGAGGTCAAGTGGAAGGCAGACTGCTCTAGAAGGCCAAAGGTCATCTACAGCCTTGACTGGGAGATCCCCTCATATGTAAGTTGGGCAGATGATGCCTGTGGCTTTGAACTTGACTGAGGTCAAAGAGGAGGCCAAGATTGAGTTAGTAGACTAGAGGTTCCAACCTGAGGAGGCACCGCTGACTGAGTGAGTGTCCGTATGCCTGAGTGAACATGAGAAAGAGAAACTGCTCTCCAGTGCCTCGCCCCATCATATCTCTCTGAAAGTAGAACCAGCTGAAGCCTACACGTCCTGCTTGTTCCTCAAATTCTGCACAGAACCCTTACCTATTTCTCTTATGTCAACAGGGATGCAGGCTCTGGTTAAGACAGAAAACCATCTGACAAGACAGGGCATTTACAACAGGGAGCATTCAGCTTGGGACCTCGGGCCCAGTGCTGGGGACTGTGGGAATTATAAAATGCAAAACCACTCCACACCTTTTTTAAGCGGTCTCGGATCTGGCATTCTAGTGGAATTTCTATCAACTCCAGGCATGAGATACTGTCCTCTTCCACCTGTGACCCCTTCTCTCCACAAAATGGCCCAACATGAAGTATAATAATTTCTTGTACACACCTATTTATTACACACCTATTATGCACAAAGAAGTATCAGCTGCTTTCACATATGTTAAAGTGTTTAAGCCAGCCTGCAACCCTGCAGTATAGATTCTAATTATCCACATTTTTAGTAGATCACAAAACAGGTAAATCAAACAGCTAGAATCACGTGACTAGTATGGCAAGGTGGAGATCTCAGCCCAAGCCTTGGTTCCAAAGCCTGTGCGGGCTTTCCGCTGCCACACATCAGGTTTAAAAATATCTGCATCTATGCCTGTGTGTGTGTATGCTTATTTATCATTATTATTATTATTGTAAGATGAGCTTGATACTGATTCATAGAGGCACATGGTCTTAGTGACCAAGTTCAACACAGGAATCTCCCACATAACACACATGCTCCTGGGTACAGGGCAGGCACTTGTCTTTTGGTGCTAAGTTTAATAAACTCTCAAATGCTGAAAGATGAAATAGCATTAACTTTGATCCAAAAACAAAAGGCTTAGATGCTGAGAGAAACATCAAAAAGACCTAACACACATCTTGGCCAACAGAGTAGATGTCCTGCCACTGGGTAACAACAGTGATACTGGAGGTTTACTAATACAGTGATCCCGCTTGGTATGTATCTTACCATCCTCCACTGGAAAGAGTAATTATGATCGTGTATGGAAAGCCCTGGTTTTGTGAGTGGGTTTAACGTCAGGGGACTCTTTGGATTTAAGTTTTCTCCCCTGTAGAGGTGCCATCCCCCACTCAGAGAGTGGCTGGAAAATTCCATGTAACACATCTATGGACTCGCAAACAATCGCATCAACCCGGTGGCATCTCGGAACTTCCATGGCTTCCTGGGGGTATAACCACTTCATCCTGGAGCAGATTCAGACCCCTGTCCCGACTCCAGCAACAGCCCTCAGTAGCTGTGTGACCTCAGGCAAGCAACCTAGCTTCTCCGAGCCTGTTTCCTCATCGGCAAAAATGGAATACCATCTAGTTCACGGGTTGTTTTATGGAGTAAATATGGTACTATTTCACGTGGCTGCCCCACGTCTGATATGTAGAAGGAAGTCAGTAAATATCAGCAGAGTTTAAACGTGCTCAGAACAGTTCTGACGCGTCCACGTCCTGTTGAATAGGGAGTGTGGTCAGAAATGATCATGATGACAAGTGAAAGAAAAAAGGGAAGAGGAAGAAGGGAGAACAGTTAAAATCACAGGCATTTTTTAAAAACCTCCCTCTGTTCAAGCAATAATGTCAACCTTTTGCTTATCAACTGTTCTACTTAAAAGTTGGTCTTATTTGAGTGAGCTCTGCCTCTTGCCCTCCACACCCTCTGATGAAAGTAGAAGGAAGATCAACTGTAGGGCAGGCAACCAAAAGGGGCCCAGGAAAGCTGAGAACTGGCCATACTGACCAGGGCCAGTGTGGTGAAAGGGATGGCCTCAGGCACTGGAAGTGCCAGCAGTACTCTATCCTCAGATGTTCCTCTAACTTAACACTTTAGAAACCGGCCAGGCACAGTGGCTCACGCCTATAATCCCAGCACTTTGGGAGGCCGAGGTGAGAGGATTGCCTGAGCTCATGGGTTCGAGACTAGCCTGGGCAACTTGGTGAGATCTCATCTCTACAATAAATCACATACCCACAAAAATATTAGCTGTGCGTGGTGGCCCATGCCTGTAGTTCCAGCTACTTGGAAGGCTGAGGTGGAAGGATCGCCTGAGCCCAGCAAGCTGAGGCTGTGGTGGCCGTGAGTGTGAGATTCTGACTCAAAAAAAAAAAAAGAAATCAGAGGCCACATCAAGGACTCCCGTTTCTAGCCGGGCTTGGTGGCTCAGCCTGTAATCTCGCGCCTTTCGGAGGCTGAGGTGAGTGGATTGCCTGAGCCCGTGGGTTCGAGGCCTGCCTGGGCAGCGAGACCTCATCTCTACAATAAATAAAAAAATCAGCCGGGCGTGGTAGCGCATGCCTGTAATTCCGGCTACTTGGAAGGCTGAAGCGGAAGGATCACCAGAGCCCAGCAGGTCGAGGCTGCAGTGGCCGGGAACGGACACTGCACTCCAGTCTGGGTGACAGAGTGAGACTCCAACTCAAAAAAAAAAAAAAAAAAAAAAAGGGAATCCCGTTTCTTTCAGACTCCAACCCGGACTCTAATCACAATTCTGAAATCCAAATCTAGACAAGCTACAAAGACCAGCACTCCCTTTATTGATCACCTAGTGAATGTCAGGCTCAGGGTTAAGCATTTGGCATACACTATCTGCACAGGAGGATGGGTTTATTATTATTATTTTAATCCCAATTTTACAGATAAGGAAACTACTACTGGACTTCCCCCAAAGACAAGCTCTAAGCCCTTCAGCTGCTCCTATGCCTCAAGGACTTAAGTCTGCATGATACATGTGGAAACTTTTGCCGGAGTCTTCAAGTCTAATCATAGTGTTGGATTCTACAAAACTTCATCACACACAATCATCTTGGCCCCAGAGCAAAAGTGAGTCTGGGAAAAGGCTCAAGTTGGAACAGGGAGAAAGAGAAGACCTTAATCACTTAGGAGCACAGCCGGGCAACCCTTGATTTGCAAACACTGGTCAGAGACTGCAGGGAGAAGCATGCATTTTCTTTCTGCACAATAATCTCTCCCAAAGAAAACTCAAAGTCACCTGGCCCTCCTGAGGTGGGAGGAAACACTCTCACTCTAAGATTTGCAACGAACCCCTAACCTTTCCTCCCCTACCCCAGGGAGTGGCTGAATGGCTGTTGTTTCTTTTCTTTTTTTCCCTGTGGTCCTTTGGTAACACCACAAATTACGTTTTCAGGGACTGGAGTCCCAGAGTGCAATGATGTTGTAATAAACATAACCAGGACCAAATGCCTTCCCATCATATTAGATGATGCCATTTCCCACCAATCAGGCTCCTCGGGCAGGCAGACCACTCACCAATGAGGGACCAGACAGAGGCTGTGAGGGGGAGACCTGGTCATCTGCAACTAAAAATAAGGGCGCTTCATGATTGGCTGCCACTTTGCAACAGGAGTTGGGACCCACACACCAGGCGCCACACAGAAAGACCCACACAGGCAAAAACTTTCGCAACCTAGGGGTTCACATGGGTGGGCTGATCTGAGTTTCTTGTCTGTTTTTCTAATTTGCTGATTTGATCAAATAAAGACCTAATCCAGAAGGAGCCCCTCGCAGACACACCCTCCCACCTAGACACCTCAGTTTCCAAAGGCCCTTCACAGAGCAACACAGAAGTGGGGAAAGGGAGGAGGGTGTCAGCCAGAGGCCAAGACACTCACCTGTCCGGCCGTGTCATAGAGTCCCAGGAGGTACTGCTTGCCCCCCACGGTGACGCTGACTGCAAGGACAGAAGTGGGGGCGGGGAGAGAAGCTCACAATGACTTGGGCTCTGGGGCAACTTCGCTGCCTACCCAGACCCTCCTCTCCCAACCCTGCTGCACAGTGTGGGCGCTCCCGGGAGATGTCACCCCCTTATCCCTTGTGCCCGGCTCACTGTGAAGTGACGTGGGGCCAGGGTGTGATGTGGCCCCCGGCTGT
>NW_007258718.1:445545-449946 GCF_000164805.1 Carlito syrichta
CCCCGCCCTCCGCCGCCGCGCGGCCCTGCGCGCTCACCCAAGCTTGGCTCCCCGCGAGGGCCGCGCGAGGGGGCGGGGCGGAGGAGCCGCGGAGGAGGGAGGGGGAGGAAGGTGAGGCTGGGGGATGGGGTCGGGCGGGACTCGCTCTAGGGGAGCCGAGGGCTCCTCGCGAAAGTGTCCGCGGCGCCGGGAGGCGTGCAAAGGCCCCGATGCTGGGAGAAGACGCGGAGGCCTCCTGGGGGAACCACGACGACTTCAGCCATGACGCAATAGGCATGCACGATTATACACATATATTTGAACTCCACCCGGAAGGCAAGAGCGTCCTATCGGCCTCTCGGTGCACAACGGAACTGGAAATCAGGAAGAAAGAAAGGCCAAGTGGGTTAAAAAGAATTTTTGTTAAGGCGCGCGCGGCGCCGGGGAGAAGGTAGTGGGGCCCCTGAGCTGGAAAGCAGGGACTCCTGGTTTCGTACTTGGTCCTCCCCACCAGCACCCCCACGCTTTCACAGCATGAGCCTTGACTCATTTACTATGAAACGGGGTGACCGAGGGAGATGCAGCGGGTTGAAGCACGTCCCCCCAACCAGCCAGCAAAGGGAGACCCCCGTCGGCTCTGCGCCGGGCCACCGTACTGTGGAGGTGACATTCTTCGAGACCCCCTTTCCGGCCGCAGTGTCCCTGGAAGGTGTTCGGTTGTAATCCCAGAGAGCTGATACACCTTTGTGCTTTAAAACTTGACTTGTGCTCCAGCGGCAACCCCAACACCACCACCACCACCACCACCACCACCACCACTCCCCCCGCCAACCCCCTTCTGGCAAAGCTTGGAAACCTCCGTCTCTCCAGGTCCTGTTCAGTGGCCAAGAGTGCAGCGCTGAGCATTTGGGCACTGGGGGCGGGGGTACCCGCGCGGACACCGCACCCCACCCCCAACTTGCTGACTAGAGATAAATCGCTTCCTTTCATCGATTCACAGCGTTAAAAAAAAAGAAAATGCTGTGTTGAGAGGCAGCGCAGAGGTCAAGTGGACCATCTCCCTTAGGCTATAGATAAGAAAAACCCCAGGCCTAAAGAGGCGAAGGGATTATCCCAAAGGCTTCCAACAGATCTCGGCACTCAACACTGGGAGCACATGTGGGGAAATGCTCCTTGTTCTATTCCCACCCTCACTTTCCAGGCCTGAACTCCCAAACCCTAATCTGATTTCCACTCTCCCAGGGAGACTTCGGGAATAATGGAAAGTTCCTTTCGGATTCGCACTGAGCATCTTCTCAGACCCCGCCCTTTGGCCCTTTGTGTCTGCGTGTGGGCATTTGCATTGCTGGCTGCTTTACGTTCAGTGAGTGGAAGATGCTTTGTGTGTACTGAATGACAGGTTAAGGAAGGCGGTCAGATCGTGGTTCAAGGCGGGTCTCTGTCACTTCCTCTTAGAGGAAAGAGAGAAGCATTTGCCCATTCTTTGCCGGCAGGACCATTTGCTCAGGTAGCATTTGCTGGGAGCAGTATTCTGGAAGGAGGGTCTGAAAGAAGCTTCTGAAGGGCACTGAGACAGGAGAGCTGAGTTTGGTCCTGGCTGTGACACTGGTTAGCCGGGTTACCTTAAGCATGTCACTTCCCTTCTCTGGGCCTCGTTTTTTACATCTATAAATGAGCTCCGGTTTGTCTTATCTCACAGGGACCCCAGGTTCTGGGAGAAGCTCTGGAAATGTCAGAGCACTCCAAGTGGGGAACTGATGTCCGATGATTCATGCAGTGGTGACTTCATTGGTGACAGTGACCTCATTCTTTTGGCCCACAGAAATGCCCGAACTGACTGCCAGGAATACTTAGAGCTCTGGGTCTGCTCCCACTTGGTGTATATGTGGGGTGGGGAGGGGTCTTATCCGGGATGCCCCCTCATCAGCCCATGAATGCTTTAACTGGGAGCACCAAAACAGTCATGAACAGAAACCTCACTTTCCCATGGGCAAAGAGGATAATGCCCCACTGGTGAAAAAAGAAGTTCTCAAATTTCAGGGGTTTGAGAGACAGGAAGCACTTTGTTTCTAAGTGTCCCATTTGCTTTTCTCTTTTTGTTTTAATTGCAAATGTAGAAACAGACACAGGTCTGTGTGAGAACAGTGACATTTCTAATGAGCCTTCCCCTTCTCTTTTCCTCTACTCCCTCCTTCCTCCCCTTCAGTGATTCATTCTGTATTTCAATGAGCAAGCATGTATTAGGGTTTATTAGATGCCAGGTTTTATTCCAGGGCAGGGAGTGAAGAGCTGAGATGCCAAAGTCCCTGGAGGGGGGCGGGGCACAGAAAGGAGCCCGTGAGCAAACAGGTAAGCACTTTATATCATGTGAACAGTGCTGTGCTGGAGAATAAAGAACAAGCTTCTGGAAGTGCAGGAGAGGCAGCCAGTATGCAGCTCTGGGGGTGCTGAGGAAGGATTTGCAGAAGCGTCATCTTTGGCCTGGAGCTTGAGGGCCTGACAGGAGTAAGGTAGAAGACCTGGAAAGGCCAAGAACCCCACACCAGGGCGAGAAGGAACAATCCACAACATCCTGGGAAAGATGAACCATCTCAGATGGACAGAGTGCAGGATCGTGGTACGCAGGAACTGATTTGTATTATTTGGAACCATGTAATGCAGCCAGTCCATGAGCTTCTGAAAACCATATGAAGGAAATTGCAGGATCCTGCCCAGGTTGGGCCGTCTGCCCATTGCACAAAGGCCAAGGGCCAGGGTCAAGGGAGGTATTGAGAAAGAAATCTGACTCACATGTTATCCACAAAGGCATGGTCCCAGCTCAAGGCAATGCTCATTGCAAGAAGGGGTACTTCTTTTTCTTATCACAGATGTGACTTCTGTTGGTAAAGCTCTGTGTCCATAGGGGTGCATCCACTCAGAGGGGGCACCTTTTTCTACTTAGCAAAAGACAAAGGTACCATCTAGGCAAGAAGTGAGGATGTGATGAAGAAAATCAACAAAATCGTGCAGACCATCTTCTGTATAATGTGGCTGTTTACTGTACCAGGCACTGTCCTGCATATTTGGTGCTCACTGATACAGGTCATCTTATTGCATCCCCAAAACAACCATGCAAGGTAAGATTCGTAGGGAACATCTATTGATTTGTCTGTCCAGAATAGCACCAATGGCGTCTACTGAATGTTTTTTTTTTTTTTGAGTTGGAGTCTCACTCTGTCGCCCAGACTGGAGTGCAGTGGCCACTCCCGCCCACCGCAGCCTCCACCTGCTGGGCTCCGACGATTCTTCCGCCTCAGCCTTCCGAGTAGCTGGAACTACAGGCACGCGCTACCACACCCGGCTCATTTTTGATTTATTATAGAGATGAGGTCTCGCCAAGTTGCCCAGGCGGATCTCAAACCTGGCAACCCACTCACCTCAGCCTCCCAAAGGTGCGGGATTACAGGCTGAGCCACCGAGCCCGGCTACTGAATGTTTTTTGTCATTTAATCTTTGTAATCATGTGGATTAAGTGGAAGCTGCTATCTTATTATACACCCTGCCCTGCCACCTGTTGATTAGCCCATGCGGGCACCTGATTTAAGACGGACTCATCAGAGTCCTCTCCCGAGAATTTTGAATTTGAGATCCACCGCAGGGCTTTCTCCTCTTTTACTAACTAAACTGGACAACGTGAGCCTGGAAGCTCTAGGCCATTCATATTTTAGCCATTCACGAAATAGCCCCTCCAAGAAATGGATCTATCCAGGCTTAGATTAGAGCTAGCCAATCCAAGAAAATGAGGCTAACGTTCAGAGACAAGTAAAGATGGACACACTCACACACACAGCCAAAAAAAGGGCAGAGAGGAAACAGGTCATTTGTGAGTACTTGATTTTAGTTATCCCTGAGGCCCTGTCAGGCTGCTGTTCTTCAGTTGGTCACTTGAGTTCATCAGTCTTCTCCTCTTTTTGCCTAATTAGTAGGGGTTAGTTTTCTGTCACTGGTAACCAAAGGAATCCTGGCCATTATGGTATCATCACTGTAGTTTAGATAGGTGATGTGCAGAGATGTTAAGAAATTCCCCCAAAGCCACACAGCTGGTGAGTGGCAGAGCTGGGTTCAAAACTATCTGTCTTCAAAGTTCATGCTATTTGCCATGTTTCGCATTAATATCCCCAAAGTTGTTAAGTGGAAAACGACAAGTTCAGAGAGGATTGCCTGAGCCCAGGGGTTCAAGACCAGCCTGGGCAACTTGGCAAGACCTTGTCTCTACAATAAATCAAAAAATTAGCCAGGCATGGTGGCATGTGCTTGTAGTTCCAGCTACTTGGAAGGCTGAGGCTGAATGATCACCGGAGCCCAGCAGGTCGAGTCTGCGGTGGCCGTGAGTGTGCCACTGCACTCCAGCCTGGGTGACAGAGTGAGACTCTGACTTAAAAA
>NW_007258718.1:450069-511773 GCF_000164805.1 Carlito syrichta
AAAAAAAAAAGAGTCCATCGACCTTCTCCCTCCTTCTTTTCTTCTTTAATCTCCTCTGTTGTTATCCTCCTACTTCTTTGGAATGGTCCCTCACTTTTAAAATCTTTCCCATCTCCTATTGGCTTCTAATGATGCAACCAACTGCCTAAATCAAGCTGAGAGGAGGACGCCAGAAGGACAGTTAGGCGTCCCCTTCTCATTTGTGTCATTTTGGGTGTCCCCTCAGATCTACCTAAGAAATGGAAAATTTGACCCCAATACATCATTTGCTGTTGTGGCTAGGATGCTTTAGGTTGCAAGGCATAGGAAAGTCAGCTCAAACTTCCTTCAACAGCAAAGGGAGTGGACTTTTTTGATGGAAAAATCTAGAAGGAGCTTAAGCTTCAGGCAGGAATTAATCAGAATGCTCATCCTTTCTTTTCTCTCTCTCTCTCTCTCTCTCTCTCTCTGGACATCTCTCAATTTTTTTTCTTCTCTCTGGGTCAACTTTCTACTTAGGTTGCCTTCTCTCCTGGAAGCAAAATGCTGAAGTCCAGGCATCACCACACTGCCTGAAGGAGAGAGAGCTTCTCTTGACCTACTTACTGAACAAAGTCCTGGACTTCCTCTGATTAGATCAACTTAGTTTTTCCCTGAACAGATCATGGTGGTCAGCAACATGTCAAGTAGCCGTTGCCTTAGGCCTGGGATACTAACCATCTCTATAACCATCACTCCAACAAGGGGTTGGGACTATCCTAATTTATGTCCTGTGAGCTCCATTCACAGGAGCTGGGGTTTCGTGCCCACCCAGATGGTATGGTTTCTGCACAGCATGTGAAAGATGTGGGAGAATGCAGGCTGGGAAGGCAACCAGCAACATCCATCACATCCATGTCTGAATTATTGCTTTCCAGTCAAAGTTCCCAGGCTGTCCCCAGGCTGCACTAAAATAAAGAATTTTAGAAGGGAAGAAAATGTCAGGGGGATAGGGAGGTAAGAAGGCTTCAAGTCAAGTTCATGATTTGTTCCAAATTTCAGTCGGTTGGTTTGTCAATACAGGAGTCCACACTCGCTCCGAAGCCCTAATTCTTGGTCTGTACTCTTCTCCCCTTCTGAGCTACCTTGCTAGAAATCGTTGGTGAGAAAGTAAAATGGTTTTCATTATTTTACCCTGATGCTTTCCTGCTCTTCTGTTATGCTTCTCTCTGCTACACATGCCCAGAATCTTCAGACTGAAGCCTCTTTATTCCCAGGGCTCTTCCTGGCCTTCCAAACAGTATCTAGCCACATGCTCTCCACCAAGAAAAACTCCCCTCTGTGCCCTTTTCTCTTAGGACTCCAGTGGAATAGACATTGCATAGTATTTGGAGTTAAGGTATTAATGGCTTAAACACTGCAGTGATTTCTTAAAGGTCACTGGTCCCTAATGACCAGAATAATAAATAAATCCAATAAGATCAGCTCACTTGGCTTTTATTTCCAGTTAGAATATATCTAGATTCCTTTTTCCAATTCATAACAAACCAGAAACTCAGAAGTATGCTCTAGCCTTTGAGAATGGTGTCTCGAGCATCCTTAATAATGTTTTGTCATTTTCATTTCTAAATGTTTTCTGCTGCGACCAGAGGTCAGGAGACCAGTCATTGTGACTGATGGCATTGCCACCCATTGCTGAACTATAGGAAAGGACACTTCTTTTAGAAGTTGCTGGGTTGGAATACTCGTATGATCTGGGAATGGTCTCTTCCCATAAGTTCCAGAGGAGGCTGGATCACAGATCCTTGTTCCAAAAGATGAAATTGGTGATTTTATTCCATGCTTCAGTACTAGGAGTGCCAGAAAACCATCCAAGACTCATTAATAGTTGTTGTTCCACAATGAATGTTTCTGTCACTGAATATCAGAATCACATTTTGAGTTTGGAGAATTTTCTACCTTGTGAGGCTGGGTGGGAAGAAAAGGTATTCCTTATAGGAGCTGGACATTACAGACTCCTACTCTCCTTGTCAGATTTAAGAGTAGGTACAACTGGAATTAAATACAGCATGTTCTCTCTGGGGGTTGCAGCTTTAGTGGTGGGTACACAATTCAGTTCCTGACACAGGAAGTGGCACAGCAGGGTAGGCAATAGTTGGTGGTTGTGGTATAATTGAGTTCCTGGTTCAGAAGTGATAACCGTACACACAGGTTGCCTAGTTTGGTGACAGCAATGGTACCAGAAGTAGTTTTCTTGTCGAGGTAGTTCCTGAGCCATGTGCTGGGCACCGTTTCTGTTTTGAACCTTCTCGCAATCCTGTGCCTTCCAAAATGGCACCTGGTTGCAGCATCCTCCAGAGGAGAAAGAATGAATGCTGTGTCCTCACATGGTGGAAGGGGAAAAGGAACCCAAAAAATGCACTCCTTTTATAAGGGCACTAATATCATTTGTTAAGCCTCCACTCTTCCAATTAGCTCCCAAGGCTCCACCTCTTAATATCATCACCTTGGGGTTTAAGTTCCAACATGAATTTTGGAGGGATAAATACATTCAAACTGTAGCAAAGGCAAACCAGGAAAAAAATTAAAGATGCATATTGTAAAACCAAGTGCAATCATGATATAAATAAATAAGTCAGAGGGATAACTAATAAGCCGATAGTGAAGATAAAAACGAATTTAGAAAAATAAAATCGTCTGCCAGGCACAGTGACTCAAACCTGTAATTCCAGCACTTTGGGAGGCCGAGGTGAGAGGACTGCCTGAGTTCAGGGATTTGAGACCAGCCTGAGCAACTTGGTGAGATCTTGTCTTGACAATAAATAAAAAAATAAGCCGGAAGTGGTAACGCGTGCTTGTAGTTTCAACTACTTAGAAGGCTTGGGCGGAAGGATCGCCGGAGCCCATCAGGTCAAGGCTGTGGTGGCCAGGAACGTGCCACTGTACTCCAGCCGGGGCAACAGAGTGAGACTCCAACTCAAAAAAAAAGTAAAATAAAATTAGCCGGGAGTGGTAGCGCGTGCCTGTAGTTCCAGCTACTCGGAAGGCTGAGGCGGAAGGATCGCTAGAGCCCAGCAGGTCGAGGTTGCGGTGACTGGGAGCGGCCACTGCTCTCCAGTCTGGGTGACAGAGTGAGACTCCAACTCAAAAAATAAATAAATAAATAAAATAAAACAGTCAATGGAGAAAGAGTCATCTCATCAATAAGTAGTGCTGAGACAGCTAGGTATACACATGCAGAAGAATGAATATGGATTCTTACCTCACAGACAGATATAAAAGTTAATTGGACTTCTTCCCTATGACATCTCAGCAAATTGGATGGAAACAATCATTCTTAGCGATCTATCACAGAAACAAAGAACCAAATACATGTTCTCACTCATAAGTAGAAACTGAACATTAACCATAATAGAACAAGGGAGGGATCAGCAGTCGTCGAACACCACCAGGGGAGGGAGGAAGGAGGGGCATGTAACAACACAAAGCGTACCTGATCCTAAAACAGGGGAAGTGAGGACCAGTTGGAGGCCCAAACTTCACCTGCACATATATTACTTATGTACCTAAGCCTGACTTTATAGTAAAGTAAAAAAAAAAAAAAAATAGTTAACTCAAAATGGATCTACAATCTAAAGCTATAAGAGATAAAACCATAAACTTTTAGGAGAAAACATAGAAGTAAATCTTCATGATCTTGGATTAGTCAATAGTTTCTTCCTTATGACATCATAAACACAAGCAACAAAAGCAAAAACAAAACTGGACTTCAACAATAACAAAATTTTTTTTTAATTGGAGTCTCACCCCGTTGCCCAGGTTGGAGTGCAGTGGCACACTCATGGCCACCTCAGAATGGACCTGCTGAGTTCAGGTGATCCTTCCACCTCAGCCTTCCAGAACTATAGGCATGTATGACCACACCTGGCTAATTTATTTGTTTATTTATTGTCAAGGTCTTGCCAAGTTGCCCAGGCCAGTCTTGAACCCACAGGCTTAGGCAATCTACTCACCTCGGCCTCCCAAAGTGCTCCCAGAGTAGTCACCGAGCCCAGCCTACTTCAGCAAGATTTTTTAAAAATTGTCTTCATCAAAAGACATTATTAAGAAAGTAAAAAGACAACATACAGAATGAGAGAAAATACTTACAAATCAAATCTCTGATTAGGGTCTAGCATCCAGAATATATAAAGAACTCTTACTACTCAACAATAAAAAGAGAACCCAATTTTTTAAATGGGTAAAAGACTTGAATAGACATTTCTCCAAACAAAATAGACAGATATCTTGGTTAACAAGCACACGAAAAGATGTTCAACATTAGTAGTCATTAGGTAAATACAAATTTAAAAAAACCTCAATGAGGTACCACTTTATACTTACTAGGATGGTTATAGTTAGAGGTTTGGGGGAGGGAGGGAAAATAAGTATGGTGAAGACGTGGAGAAGTTGGAACCTTGTACATTGCTGGTGGGAATGTAAAATGGTTCAGCCTCTGTGGAAAACAGTTTGAAGGTTTCTGAAACAGAGAGTCATCGAATCACAATACAACCCAGCAATTCTACTGCTAGGTATATATCCAAAAGAATTGAAATCACGTACTCATCCCACATCCTTAAACAAAATAAAAGAAAGAAAGAAACCATGTACTCAAGTATAGCATATGCATCTCATTTTCATAGCAGCACTAGTCCCAGTAGCCAACAGGGGGAGACAGTTCATGTTCATCTATGGATGAAAGAATAAAAAAATTATGGTATATCCATACAATGGAATATTATTAAGCCATAAATAATGATGAAGTACCAATATATGCCACAAAATGGCTGAACTTTGAAAAGATCATGCTAGGCCAATCACAGTGGCTCACGCCTATAATCCCGGCACTTTGAGAAGCCAAGGTTAGGGGATCGCCTAAGCCCATGGGTTTGAGACCAGCTTGGGCAACATGGTGAGACCTCATCTCTACAAGAAATTAAAAAAAAAAATTAACTGGGTGTGGTGGTGTATGCCTGTAGTTCCAGCTTTGTGGAAGGCTGAGGTGGAAGGATCACCTGAGCCCAGCAGGTCAAGGCTACAGTGGCCGTGAGCGTGCCACTGCATTCCAGCCTGGGTGTCAGAGCGAGACTCCAACTCAGAAAAAAAAAGGTTAATTTTGGGTGGCGGGGTGACTCATGCCTATAACCCTAGCACTTCTGGAGGCCAAGGTGGGAGGATTGCTTGAGGAGTTTGAAATCAGCCTGGGCAACATAGTGAGACCTTGTCTCTACAAAACAAATTTTTAAAAATTAGCTGGGCACGGTGGCCTATGCCTGTAGTCCCAGCTACTCAGGAGGCTGAGGAGAAAGGATCACCTGAGCCCAGGAGGTCGAGGCTGTGATGAGCTGTGGTCGTGCCACTGCACTCCAGCCTGGGGGACAGAGTGAGACTCTGGCTCAAAAAGGGAATAATTAATTGATTTAATTAAATGGTTAATTTTACGTTATTGCAAAAAAAAATACAACTTACCAACCACAAAAAAAGAGCCAGGAAAAGAGGAAACAGGAATAAAAAACATCTGTGACAAATGGAAAACAGACAGCAAGACGACAGACTTAAACCCAGCCATGTTGATAATTATATTTAACAACACCTAGGGAGAGGTCGGGGGAGGCAGCCCTACTATCTAGGTAAAGGAAGAGGAAATGAGAAGCTTTGTGTTTGAGGACTTAAAGACAAAGCTGTTGGACCTCTGAATGAAGGCTGGGGAAGGGAGGAGGATGGTGGCTCTGGGTTCCTGAGAGGTGGTGTCTGACCTATCCTGAGATGGCGACCGTCACAGGCATGTCCACCCCACCCACCACCACCATCCCATCCCCGTGCAGGCCTGAACCTCCTCGTAGCTTCAGGTCTCTCCTTGGTCTCTCACATGCTCTAGGGATCCAGGGGATCCCGGACCCCCAAGGGCAGAGGGTTCTGGGTGTAGGAGGTAGGAGGCTGTGGATCTGTTCTGGAGATGTGTGTGCAGAGCAGCTGTGGCCTACAGACCTTCAGTTAAGGGTGGGAATTTCCAGAAGATGCCCTGAAGTCAGAGCTTAAACTTCCTTTGCAACAATGTAACTGAACAGGTTATAAAAAATACTGAAATAATTTATTTCTGGTTGATTAATATTCCCTGCTCTGAGTTCTCCAGGTGCCTTAGTTACCCCAGGCCATTCCCTGACTCCCTCTGACTTCTTGATTCAACATCTAAAGGGTTAATACCTGACTGAGCAGAGGGTCTTCCAGGTGGACCAGTGGTGGGACCACTCTATGCAATGCCACCCCTGAAATGGGGCTTGGGTCAGGAATGTAGGAGCCTTCCTGGGCCTTCAAGTGACCTCTCTGAGTAGGATGGACTTAACCAGAGGACCCCAGGCAAATTCATGTGAATAACTTATGGTTAAAAGGTGCTTTTTGGCCAGACTCACACCTGTAATCCCAGAACTTTGGGAGGCCGAGGTGGGAGGATTGCTTGAGCCCAGGAATTTGAGACCAGCCTGGGCAATGTAGTGAGACCTCATCTCTACAAAAAACAAATCAACAAAAAAGAATATTAAAAAAAAAAATTCAGCCAGCTGTGGTGGTGTGCATCTGTAGTTCCTGCTACTTAGAAGGTTGAGGCAGAATCGCCTAAGCCCAGCAGGTGGAGGCTGCGGTGGCCATGAGCGTGCCACAGTACTCCAGCCTGGGTGACAAGAGTGAGACTTCAATTAAAAAATAAATAAAAAGTTTTCTGGGTATTGCGGTGCGTGCCTGTAGTCTCAGCTACTTGGGAGGCTGAGGTAGGAAGATTGTCTGAAGCCAGAAGGTCGAGGCTGCAATGAGCCATGATCACGCCACTGCGCTCCAGCCTGTGTGATAGAGTGAGACCCTGACTCAAAAAAATCAAAACAGGTTATTTGTGAGCATTGTGTTTCAGCAATGTGGACAGAACAGGAGGAGGGGTCCCTGGGACGGGCCACTGCAACACCGTCACATTCTGCATTTTGTGTTTCTCTCCCCTTCACCTCAAAGGTTACAGATCCTTAAGACTGTTGACAGTCTATCCCGGACACTGTTTACTCACCACTCGTTCTCTCCTCTGTAGGTCCACCAAGTCAGTATTATTCAGCAACTGCTATGTAGTAGAGACACTGGAAAGGATTGTGAGGGGTGCAGAGGGGTTCAGAAGTAGTCTTGTTCCCAAAGAGGTCACCATGGAAGCCCCTAGGCACGGAGAGAGAGCACTGGATGGGTAATGTCTCTTCCTTACAAACCAGAACCTTCCCCGCATCAGGGATTGAGCTGTGTGTCACAGCAGAGGTGAGGCCACCTAGGACTTGTGGTGAGAACCAAATCAGTATGAAAGCAGCATCTGGCACCTGAATGTGTCACCTGAGGCTAAGGACTGCTAGACATTGCTCCTGTGTGTTTCCTGAGCAAGCAGAACATTTGTGCTCCTTTTGGGGCAGTCTCTGCCCATGACTTACAGGTTGGAGGCTTGGATGGCCAGTTCCCTCTGAAGGGCTGTGTCCCAGGGTTCCTCATTGACCTCATGTCTACCTCAGCCTCCACTGGAGGCTTCCTGGGGCTCTGACCCCCAGCCTGGGCCAACCTACCCACAGGCGGCTCAAGGAGTGTGGTTCTAGGTAGGGCAGAATGAGGGTTCCTGGGGCCATGGCTGGAAAGTGGTGCTCTGTGAATGACAACATCTAGCACTTTGCAAAGCTTGTTGCTTCTTCTGTCATCTGTTTTCCTCAGTGCCACCGTGAAGGGGACAGAATACCTAATTGAACATCCTGATTTTACAGATGTGGTTGTGTGTCTTTTTTTTTTTTTGAGCTGGAGTCTCTCTCCGTCGCCCGGGCTGGACTGCAGTGGCACACTCATGGCCATCCCAGCATCGACCTGCTGGGCTTCGGCGATCTTTCTGCCTCAGACTTCCAAGTAGTCGGAACTACAGGCACACACCACCACACCCGGCTAATTTCTAATTTACTGTAGATACGAGGTCTCGCCCAGTTCCCCGGGCTGGTCTTGAACCTGCGGGCTCAGGCAATCCACTCGCCTTGGCCTCCCAAAGTGCTGGGATTACAGGCTGTCACTGAACCTGGCCAGTTGTGTGTCTTTAGGGAAATTCAAGTGGAATGTGAGCCTTTATCCAGATTGCCCAGTCTGTGAGTGACTAGGACTGGGGTCTGAACTTCTGACAAGTTCATTGTGTGTCTGGTAACACTGAGCTGCTACCCAAGGAGACTTCAAGGCAGAGAGAGACTTTCTGTTTCAGGACAGTCTGGTTCCTATCCTCATGAAGCCAGAGAAGAGAGCCCTGTCTCAAAGGACTTGCAATCCTGTGATGTCCCATGTCCACCCATCCATGGGCACACTCAATAACTATTAGCTGATAAACTGCTTATACAACCATGTAACCAGAATCTCGGACCACCCCCACACACTCCAGCCCCGCTTAGAAGAGGCCTGTTTTCTGGGGTGAATACCTTGACAAGTGAATTGAATGGGCACATGAGACCTTTCAAAAATCTTCTTAAGTAACAACAGATGGCTGCTTTACTGCTTTCTAAGAAAGATGAATTCAGTTAACTTGTAGGAAATGTTTTTCAAACATTTTGTACTGAAAATCACAGTAACAAATATATTTTTCAATGTGAGCCAGAATATATTCATCTACGAGGTCTGACAAAGAAGTTTGTGGACTTGTCCTAGAAAAAGTGCTCCCTGTCTTACTGCTGAATATCACTTTGGTCACCTTCGAAGTCCTGCCCTTGGGAAGCTCTGCACCGACACCAGCGCCTAGTCCACCCATCAAAGCAATTTTGGAACTCTTTTTCTGTAATGGCCTTCAGAGCTGTTGTCGTATTACCCTTGATGTTCCAAATGCCATCAGATGTCTTCCTTTCAATATTTCCTTTGTCTTTGGGTAAAGAAAACAGTCACTGGGAGGCCAGTTCACGTGAGGATATTCCAATACAGTTATTTGTACAGTGCTGCCAAGGTAAGTACAAAGTGGCAAGTTCGTGAACGCAATGGTCAGACCCCAACAAATAATGACAGCTCTGATGGCTGTTCCAGAAAAAGAGTTCTAAAATTGCTTTGACAGGTAGACTAGGTATCGGTGTTGGTGCATAGATTCCCAAGGGTAACTATAGCGAAGGTAACTATAGCAATACTCAGCAGTAAGGCATATAGCACTTTTTGTAGGATGGTTTGCAAACTGAATTGTTGGAACTCGTACATGTTAATTGTGGGAGCTGTGTACCTATACATGTAACAAAATTCGATTAAAGCATACTTAACTTTACTACTTGTAATGAATTCTGGATTTTCCATTCTGTTGGTTTCATTTTTTTCAGTTCAGTGGTGACCCACTAAATGATTTCACAGCCCATTGAGTGGTCGCAGTCCACACTTTGAAAAATCTGGTGCAGTGCTCTATTTGCTGGATAAGCACACATGCTTGCAGCTGGAGGTGAGTGTTCAGAACCACAGAGGGATAAAGAACTCCTACAACTCAACGGCAACAACAAAACCCAGGCAACCTGATTTGAAATATGGCCAAAGGACTTGAGCATACATTTTCTAAAGAAGATATGAAAATGGCCCATAAGTACATAAAAAGATTCTTAGTATCCTAGTCATTAGGGAAATGTCAACCAAACCACAGTGAGATACTACCTCATACCCATTAGGATGGCAAGTGTAAAAAGAAGAAGAAAAAAACCCCACCAAACCAGAAAATAGCAAATATTGGCAAGGATGTGGAAACATTGGAAGCCTTGTGCATTGCTGGTGGAATTGTGAAATGGTGCAGCTGCTATGCAAGATGGTACAGAGTTTCCTCAAAACACTGAATGCAGAACCACCATATGATCCAGCAATTTCACTTCTGGGTATAGACCCAAAAGAATTGAAAGCAGGGACTTGAACAGATATTTGTTTTTTAATTTTTAATTTTAAAGGCATGGGGGTACCATTCAGGGTTAAGTATACAAATGTTCATTGTGCAGCTACCCTTGTTGATGAAGTGTGCCCCTCACTCCTTTGGCAGAATCCCACTACTGCCAATTCCGCCCTTCTCCCCAACCCCCGACAATTTCACACTACTGATAATCCTTTTCTTATAGTATTACGATAATTGTTCAAGGTCCACTTATGAGTGAGAACATGTGATACTCAGTTCTTTGTTTCTGTGATAGATCACTGAGAATTATAGACTCTAAGTTCATGCAGGTTGCTGTGAAGTTCATAATTTTTTCCTTTTTTATGACTGCATAGTATTCCATCATATATATGTACCACATTTTTTAAAAATCCAGTCCTCTTTTGATAGGCCGCATGGTTGATTCCATGTGTTTAACACTGTGAACAATACTGCTTGAATGGATATTTGTAAGCACATGTTCATAGCAGCGTTATTCACAAATAGCTGAGGTAGAAGTGAATCAAGCGTCTACGGATGGATGAAAAAGCAAAATGTGGTATATACCACACACAAGGAAATATTATTCAGCCTAAAAAGGAAGGCTTGTGCTACACCATGGTGAACTTTGAAGACATTATGCTAAGTGAGATAAGACAGTCAAAGAAGGACAAATATTATATGATATGATTCTTCTTATATGAGGAACCTAGGGTTGTCAGGTTCATAGGGAAAAAAGCAGAATGGTGGTTGCCAACAACTGCAGGGAGGGTAGTATGTGGAGTTATTGTTTATTTTATTTATGTATTTACTTATCTTACTAGAGACAGCATCTCACTGTGTTGCCTAGGCTGGTCTAGAATTCCTGGGCTCAAGTAATCCTCCTGCCTCAACCTCCCAAAGTTCTGGGATTACATGTGAGTCACCATCCTGACCGATTTAATATGTATAGAGTTTCAGTTTGGGAAGATGAAAAAGAATTGGATGGTGTGATGGTTGTGACACCATGTGAATATACTTAAATGCCACAAGTGTCCACTTAAAAATGGTTAAATGGGCCAGGTGCGGTGGCTCATACCTGTAATCCCAGCACTTTGGGAGGCCAAGTGGAAGAATTGCTTGAGGCAGGAGTTAGAAAGTGAGACTCTGTCTCTATAAAAATAAAAATGAGCTAGGCAAGGTGTCTCACACCTGTAATTCTAGGCCTCATCTCGCCTCCCAGCCCTCATCTGTGCACAGTTTCCATCTGGCACTTGCCTTGTAGCCCACTTGCTTTATGGGTTCGAGACCAGCCTAAGCAACATGGCATGAACTCATCTCTACAATAAATCAGAAAAATTAGCTGGGCATGGTGATGCGCAGATGTAGTTCCAGCTACTTGGAAGACTGAGGTGGAAGGATTGCCTGAACACAGCAGGTCGAGGCTGCGGTGGCCATGAGAGTGCCACTGCCCACCAGCCTGGGGGACAGAGTGAGACTACTACTCAAAATAAAATTAAATTAAAAATAAAGATAAAAATGAGTCATGAGCAATGGCATGTGCCTGTAGTCCCAGCTACTCAGGAGGCTGAGGTGAGAGGATCGCTTGAGCCCAGGAGTTCCACATTTTCTAGGGCGGCAGAGGCCTGGACCTGGGTAGTGTTTGCACCTTTAGATGGAGATGGAACTGAAGGGCTTTTCATTTTGGAGAAACCATCATTGGAAACTTTTAGCTTTGTAACTTGGAAGCAAATGGCTCCTGGGGAGAACCCAACTGCTCTGACGTAACTCAGCCCTCAAATGTTTTAGACAGAGAAATGAAGGTGTGAATTCTTAATGCAAATCATTTTGGGAGAAATGCTTCTTCCCCTGCCTGGAGGCATTAGCTTGCTCCAGCCCTGACCAAGTCTGCCTTGCCACTGGGGGTGGAGTTCTTGGAGTAAAACTATGTAACTGAAGCAGAGACAAAGCTTTGTAGGCACTTCTGATTTTCTCTACAGGTGTCTCCTGTTATTTCCAGACCAAATGTGCTCTCGCGCGCTCGCGCTCTCTCTCTCTCTCTCTCTCTCTCTCTCTCTCTCTCTCTCTCTCCCCCCCCTCCTCTCTCCCCTCTCTTCCCCCAATTTGCTCCCCAGGGAGCAGGGGGCTGATGCTGTTTACCCACATCCTCACCCTCACCCTGAACTGAGCTGCTCTGTCTTGTGAGGGCTAGATGCCAAATCCTCAGACCTGACACCTGTTGGCTCATGGACCACATCTCCTCCTTCCACTCTCAGCCGACTCATCTTGCCTCCCAGCCCTCATCCATGCACAGTCTCCATCTGGCATTTGCCTTATAACCCAACTCACTAGCCCCACCACCACCAGGATACTCTTTCTGAACCCAGGTTTGGCTAAGTTACAGCCCTGCTCAGAGCCTTTGATGTTTTTTTACCTATTGCCGCAACTTGCAGGCTGACATTTCCAACCCTCTGCAGTCGCATGCCAGAGTCTTTCTAGACATGGTCCTCTTGGCTGCTGCCAGACTCATCTGCTCTCTACTCAGGCCTCCTATCCCTTCCACCGCCGCACCTTTGTCTGCAGCATTCTTTCTGTCTAGACCATCTTACTGTCTTTCTGCTTATGGTGATGGTTGATCCTTCAATGCCCTCTTTACTCCTCCCTGCCTGTCTGACCCGGTGCCCATAGGGCCAGTCCCTTAGCTGAAGCCTGCAGGCCCTCCACCTGTGCCCCTTGTCCATTCCATTTTGATGCCAGATACACTTCCACATTGCTAAACTAGGGTCCTCTCTGGAAACCCCAAGGCATTGCTGAGAATTGAGTCTCCATAAAGACCTGATGGATTCTTGTCTATTTGGATACATTCTTCTTCATAAATACCTTCCACTTCCTACCTTTTCCAGGTGACTTGCCTTCAGGTGAGGTACAATGCTGATGTGCCCTGAAACCTCATTTTCCTGTCTCAGTTTTCCTAAAGTGATTTATGTTCCTTTATTCTTCATTCTCCTCTCTCCATTAGTGTCTGTTGCTACCAATAAAAGGTCTCCAATCCCCCGCTACCTGGTTTAACTATCTTCAGGTCAATGTGTTTTTTAAAAAGCCCATGATGCACTTGGAGGGGAGCTTAGGGATGGGACCCCTTCATTCTTTTCTGATTCCTAACACACCGCACTATAATGTGATTCCCTGCTTATGGTTCACACTGTAGTGTGAGTACCTGCTTACAGTTCCTCTCCCCCATTACATCGTGGGCTTGGGAGACAGAGGTGGTGTTTGTCTTGTTCTCTGCCCTATCTCCGGTGCCTACACGGTGTCTGGCATGTAGTGGGTGTTCAACAAACACTTCTTGAAAGACAGAAAAGAGGACGTTTTCTTCCCACACACTTAATATCTGAAATGCCCCGAAGGAAGATTATTCCTTTAAATGTCCTCAACCACTTCCTGGGCCCTGTGCTCTGAGCTCTGGAAAGCCCCCTTCCCTTTCTTCCTCACTCTGCTGTACCTCCGAGTGTCTGGAGGCCCAAGTTGGGAACTGCTTCCCTTTTGGCTAAGGGTAGGGAACCTACACCCAGACATGTCTGACCTCAGACTTGCTTACAAATCCCAGCTGGAATGAAGAATAGTTACCTCAGGATCTGGGCAGGGCTCCAGGTTGATAGACACATTTTGTGCACCAAGCACTCCTGCTGCTCCTCCTCCCTTCACAGTGATGTGGATTCTGTCCCTCCCACGAATGCACACAGGCTCAGGCAGGGGAAGACCCGAGAAGACATTTCCAATCACACTTGCTCTAAGGACCCTCTTCCTATGCCCACGAATACAAAAATCCCCAGTTTGGAAGTGTCTCCTTCCCCAAGGTCATAGGGAGGGGCTTTTTGGGATGCTGGCAATGTTTTATAACCTGCGTGGTGGTATAGGATATTTGCTTCATAATAATCCATGAGGCCAAACATTGATGTTCTGTGTACTTTTCCGAATGTGTATTTTATTTCACAATGTTAAAAGGCAAAAAAGTCCTCCCTCCCACCCCCAAGTGCTTAATGCAATCGATTTATGTTTAAGGAGTGCCTGTCTGAGGAAGTAGATTCATATTCTCAAGGAGTTTCCTGGAGGAAGAAAAATAACTGAAATACAGACGACACTGGATCCAGCTCTGAATCGAATCTGGAAAACAGGCCATGCAGTCAGTATGTTGAGCAGGAGACCAGAGGTCAAGGAGGTGGTGGGGCTTAAATCAGTCCTGAAAATACGGGTGAAAGTATTAAGTGGGGGAAAGCAGAGCCAGGTATTTTAGCCAAGAGACAGTATGAGCCAAAGCCGTTAAGTGGGACTGACTGAGCCTAATGGGTTTCAGGGGCCCTGATGTGGAAGAGTTAGTCCACGGGAGGTGAGACTGGCTTGGAGAGCCCTCCCTGCTGCCCCCAGCCGCAAACACAGACAGGGAGATGCCACTTACAGTGCCAGCCTGCCTCAGTGGAGTGGAGGGGCTCTGAGCCCTTGCGCAAGAGCAGACATGTGCATTTCACTTTTCTTGGTTTGTTTTGTGTTTTGCTCAAGCCGCAGGCCCATGTGGGCTCATAATCTCCATCCCAGACAGACTGGAAGTTACATCTGCCAGACACATTACACGGCACATGCATTCCTGCAGAAACACTTGCTTAATCTCTGACTTTTAACTCTGCCCCACCCTGCGACTGCCTTCAAGTTGTCCCAGCGCTAATGAGCTGTTTAGAGGTAAGGGTGCAGGTAGGGGGCATGAGAACTCAGGACTGCCAGATTCAGGGACAGGGATGTGTGACAGGCTGTGAGATGATTTCACTCCACCTCCAGCTCAGAGCCCTACAATTCGGAAACTTCCCCCACTATCACCAAGGATATGGCTGGCTAACCAAGACTGTGGGAAAAGGTGCCATGAGGTGTGTGGGGGCTCCCTAACTCCAGGCAGGACTACTAAACTTAACACAAGGGGGCAAGACTATAAAATATTTCCACTTCAGTGAGTGAATATGGAATCATTCATCGGTACACACACAGACTGACTGTGATAGGAACCAGGCCTAAATCAGAGGAGAAGAGATAACAATAGTAATAAAAATAGGCCAGGCTTGGTGGTTCAACCTGTAATCCTGGCACTTTGGGATGCCAATGCGAATGGATTGCCTGAGCCTGCGGGTTTGAGACCATCCCAGGCAACTTGGCAAGACCTGTCTCTACAATAAATAAAAAATTAGCCAGGCGTGATAGCGCGTGCCTGTTGTCTACTTGGAAGGCTGAGACAGAAGGATCTCCTGAGACCAGCAGGTCGATGCTGGGGTGGCTGTGAATGTGCCACTGCACTCCAGCCTGAGCGACAGAGTGATACTCTGACTCAAAAAAAATAATAATAATAACAATAATAATAAAAGTAGTAGTGGTAGTGATGATGATACAAACACTAACTACCAAGCGTGAACATTAACTGTGTGCCTGGCATGGCACTAAACATTCACTTATTTCATTGACTCCTCATGATAATCCTATGATGTGGATGCTATCGTTATTTCTATTATGCAGATGAGGAAATGAGGCTTCGAGGGTAAGCTGCTTTGCCAACGTTATACAAATGGTAAGTGCAGAACTAGAATCTGAATTCCAGCAGTCTGACTGCTGAGCTCGTGCCATGGAAACTGGTGATGCCCACTTAAGCCCTGTTGGGAGTGGAGACGATGTCGTCCCTCTTAGGCCAGAGCACAGCAGCCCCTGGGGCAGGTGTGGCTCTTTTAAAGACCATCTGGTACATTTTGCTTGTGCTGGTTTTTTATTGAACAGCCTTCGGATTTGTCTTCACGGGCAACTCACATACAGGGAAAGAAGGCCATGATTTGCCAACATGACAGCTGTATTTTTGTTAGTAAATTAACAAACTGGCTTCCTGGTCCACACATGTATCTGTTAAGGCGAGCCCACCCCAGAGCTGAAGCCCACCATGAGCCAACTTTGCTGAGATTCTGAGTGTGCCAGGATAACCCCAGCTGTGGCCTGGGTGCCAAGGAAATACCTCTAGGCCTCCTCTTGGCAGATTTGGCCAGCCTTCCCTAGTGACAACCTGGCTCTTTGTATTCAAGCTGCCTGGTCAGACTGTGAGGGTCGTCTGTACATAGAAGGAAGTGACAGTGCCAGGTTCCAGTGTGCGTTCCAAGTTCCACATTCTGCCTGCAGACTCTCACTTACTGGCAGGGGACGAGTAAGTGTTCATCTGGTGTGTTTTTTTCTCTACACACATAACCTGGGGCTTCCTGGATCTCACATTCTCTTTGCTTTCATTGACTGTAGCTTCCAAAGCTGGTGATCTTCAGGGTTACCCAGAGAGTCTTTTTTTGAAACCGTCACATCAACTTATCTAGGAACAGGGAATGCTTTCTACACTTTACAAAAATGACGCTTTTTAAAAACTACATTCTAAAATAATGGGGAGAGGATGGGCCAATTAATTTTCTTTTAAATTTCCAATGCCAGTTTGTAATGTTGAACCCAAGGGCTTGGTCTTTGTCACAAACACTGGGTTGTTTTTCCACCAGCCTTGGTGCAGGATACATCGTTCTGGGATGATATTCTTTTTTTTTTTTCTTGGTGGCAAAAAAACATGTAACATCAAATCTACCCTCTTGACAAATGTTTCAGTGTACAGTACTGTATTGTTAACTGTATACACTTGGTGGTAAATGATAAATCACTAGATTTTTTTCCATCTTGTATGACTAAAACTTGGTACCTGTTGAGCAGAGGCCCCCATTTTCCACTTCTCCTAGTCCCTGGCAATTGTCATCTATTTTTTTTTTTTGCTTATAGAGTTTGACTACTTTAGATACTTCATATAAGTGGAACCATGCAATATCTATCCTTCTGCGACTGGCTTATTTCGCTCAGGATAATCTCCTTCTATTTTGTTGCTATTTCTTCCTTCAGTTCTGTCAATGTTTCCTTCATATATCTGAGTGCTCTGATGTTGGCTACTTAAATATTTACAATTGTTCTATCTTCCATGTAAATTGACCCTTTTATCATTATATAACATCTTTGTCTCTTGTGACAATTCTTGATTTACAGTCTATTTTGTCAGATATAAGTGTGGCCACCCTTCCTTGGTTACTATTTGCCTGGAATATCTTTTTCCATCCCGTTATTTTCAGCCCATGTATGTCCTTAACCTTAAAGTGAGTCTCTTGTAAACAGCATATAGGGAGATCTTGCTATTTTTATTCATTCAGTCACCCTATGTCTTTTGATTGATTGGAGCATTTAATCCATTTACTTTTTTTTTTTTAAGTTGGAGTCTCACTCCATCGCCCAGGCTGGAGTACAGTGGCATGCTCATGGCCACCCCAGCGTCGACCTGCTGGGCTCAGGCGATCCTTCCACCTCAGCCTTCCTAGTAGCCAGAATTACAGGCACGCGCTACCATGCCTGGTTAGTTTTTTGATTTATTGTAGAGATGAGGTCTCACCAAGTTACCCAGGCTTGTCTCGCCAAGTTGCCCAGGCCAATCTTGAACCCATGGACTCAGGCAACCCCCTCACCTTGACCTCCCAAAGTGCTGATTCCATTTACTTTTAAAGTAAAAATTATAGAGAAGGACTGATTGCTGCCATTGTTAACTATTTTCTGTCTCATAGCTTTTTGTGCCTCTTTTCCTCTCTTGTGGTCTGGTCCACACACATATCTGTTAAGGACCTTCCTGGATCGAATCCTTTGTGCTTCTCTCCCTCCCTCTCTCTCTCCTTCTCTCCCTCCCTCCTTTCTTTCTTTCTTTTCCTAGCAACATGCTTCAATTTCTTTCTTATTTTCTTTTGTGGAACTTCTAATAGGTATCTTTGTGATAACCATGGGATTATATAAAACATAATTATAACAATCTATTTTTAGCTGGTATCTATTTTAGTATCTATCCTTCTGCGACTGGCTTATTTCTATTGTTTTGTTGCTGTCTATTTCTTCCTTCAGTACTGTCAATGTTTCCTTCATATATCTGAGTGCTCTGATGTTGGCTACTTAAATATTTACAATTGTTCTATCTTCCATGTGAATTGACCCTTTTATCATTATATAACGTCTTTGTCTCGTGACAATTCTTGATTTACAGTCTATTTTGTCAGATATAAGTATGGCCACCTTTCAATCACATGCAAAAAATTTTACCCTCCCATATTGTCAAAAATTGCATCTTTTTATATTTTTATAGTTATAATTACTTTTTGCTCTTTTGTCTTTTAACTTCTATATCAGAATTAAATGTGATTTACATGTCACCATTACAGTATTACAGTATTCTGTATGTGCCCATATATTTACCTTACCAGTGAGCTTTATGCTTCCGTATGGTTTCATGTTGCTGTATAGTGCCCTTTTTTTTTTTTTCAAGTTGAAGGATTCCCTTTAGCTTTTCTTGTAAGGCAGGTTTAGTAGTGATGAACTTCCTCAGCTTTTGTTTATCTAGGAAAGTCTTTATTTTTCTTTGATTTTTGAAGGACAGTTTTTCCAAACATAATACTCTTGGTTAGCAGTTTTTTCTTTCAACCCTTGGACTATATCATCCCACTCCTTCATGGATTGCAAGGTATTACTGAGAAATCCACTAGTAGTCTTACAGCAGCTCCCTTATATGTAACAAAACTGTTTTCTTTTGCTGCTTTCAAAATTCTCTTTGTTTTTGACTTTTGATAATTTGATTATAATGAATCTTGATGTGGACTTCTTTGGATTTATCTTAGTTGGAGTTCGTTAGACTTCTTGAATATGGATATCCATCTTCTTCCCCAGATTTGGGAAATTTTCAGCTATTCTTTAAAAAGTTTTCTGTCTTTTTCTCTCAATGTTCTCCTTTTGAGACTCCTATAATGAATATGCTACTCCACTTGATGGCGTCTCATAAGTCCTTTAAGTTTTCTTTTCTCTTTTTATTCTTTTTTTACTCTGGCTCCTTTGACTAGATAATTTCAAATGTCCTTATCTTCAAGTTCACTGATTCTTTCTTCTGCTGTTGAAATACTCTAGTGATTTTTTTCAGTTTGGTTATTGTATTCCTTAGCTCCAAAATTTCTGCTTTGTTCTTTTTTATTTCTATGTTGATATTCTTATTGTGTTCACACATGATTTTCCTGAGCTTGTTGAACCTTTTAGGGGATCTTTTAAAGATATTTATTCTGCAGCAAACAGCAGACACTCTCACTGTTTTCCTGCCCACTGTGCCCTTCACAATCTATATTCACTTTAATAAATCTACCTTTCCTAGTTTAAAAAAAGAAAGAATATATTTATTCTCAGACCCTACTGGCAGCAATTTTGATTCAGTGGGTGTGGGGTGGAACCTGGAAAGTTGCATGTCTTAAAAGGCCCCCAGGTGATTCAGATATGCATCCAGGTTTGAAACCATTTTTAGTAAAATGATGACCTTTAACCCCTCCTACCTTCTAGCTCTCTCCAAGGTACCATTATCTGTCTAGTAGTACTGTATTTCTTCGTATCATTTGAAGTCTTATGAAACCCTTCTGCCTCCAAGCAGCCTTTGGATTGAATCCTGTCTAATCATGAGTTTCTTATGACTCTCTCCAGCTCTCCTCTCCCCTAAAATGTGGATACACTTTCCATTTATGTCTTTATGTGGAATATGATTAGTTAATTACCACCATCTCCATTCTGTTGGAATATTTCCATTCTGTTGGAAATAATCATCGTATTTTCATTCTGTTACTTGCTGAGTCTTAAGCATCCCAGGTTAGAGAGTTTCTGGACTAGGCCCACCCTAACTGCATCAATATTATTTGATGACAAAAAGACAGTGGGTGTAGCAGGGATGGAACCCCAAAGGTTCAGGTTCAAGCCTCCGTTCTTCTAGAGTATGACATTGAACAGAATGATTTCCCTCTCTTGACCTCAGTTTCCTCATCTGTGAAATGAGGGCTGTATAAGTGGTCTCTATAGTCCTCTTTAGGTTTTGACTTTCTCTTTCCTTCTCTTGTGCTGCCACAGCTGAGGAAGTGGAACTGCAGAGACACTCCCGAAACTCCCCTAAATCAAAGGAGTCAAATAATCTACTCGCTGTCTTCTTTCCTCCCTTTCTAAGAGCACCCATGGCCCTGAGTGATATTGATATACAGAAACAGATTAAGCACATGATGGCTTTCATTGAGCAGGAAGCCAATGAAAAAGCGGAGGAGATAGATGCCAAGGCTGAGGAGGAGTTTAACATCGAGAAGGGACGCCTGGTGCAAACCCAACGACTGAAGATTTTGGAATATTATGAGAAGAAGGAGAAGCAGATAGAGCAGCAGAAGAGAATCCAGATGTCCACCATGAGGAATCAGGCAAGGCTAAAAGTCCTGAGAGCCCAAGATGACCTCATCTCAGAATTGCTCAGTGATATAAAGCTGAGACTCCACAAGATTATGGAGGACCCAGAAATCTACCAGGGGCTGCTTGACAAACTAGTGCTCCAGGCTCTGCTCCGTCTGCTGGAGCCGGTGGTGATTGTGCGCTGCAGGCCACAGGACCTCTCCCTGGTTGAGGTTGCCGTGCAAAAGGCCATCCCCCAATACATGGTGGCTTCCCAAAAACATGTGGAGGTTCAGATTGATCAAGAGGCACATCTGCCTGTGGATGCACTTGGCGGTGTGGAGGTCTACAGTGGCGATCAGAGAATTAAGGTTTTCAACACCATGGAAAGTCAATTGTATCTTGCGGCCCAGCAGAAGATGCCAGAAATACGAATGGCCTTGTTTGGAGCTAATGCCAACAGAAAGTTTTTTATATAAGCCTCAGAAGTGAAGCTTGGGTTGAACTGCTAAGCCATAAATGTCTTAAGTTATTTGGGCAAAGGAAACCAGTAATGTTTCCTTCTCTTTGATGCTCTGATATTGTTCCTTTTTCATGAAACACCCTTGGAATAGCTAAACATATTATAAAGTGTTAACTTTAGAATAAAGCCCAAATTAATGCTCAGAAATCAAATCCAGTTTTTCTACACATACCATTTGCAGGCTGGGATGAAGATGTCGATGCTTAAGCTTGGCCTCGGGTGAGATATGAATGGTGTTCTTGGCCTGTAGATCTGGGGGTTCTAAGTTTAATATGCATGTGAAGTGTGTGTTCCTTTTTTTGTTTCAGCTTCAGTACCTGCACTTAGTTATCTAATGAGGTCTAGAGATCTTCCTCATGTGTATGGGACCAACCTCATAGGCATATGACAAGCACAGTTGCACAGGGCTCCATGCTCAGAAGGGCCCCGCGCTTGGGGTTTAATGCTCTGTGGCCATTGCCCTGACATTCCTAATTTCATCTTTGGATATGTGTTTTGTAAATGAAATCCAGTGGGACATTGGAGCATAGGCCAGGGATCTGGAGCGTTGGCTCGCACATGGTACAGACTCCCGAAGCCTATCTACCTTCCTGGGATGAGTGGATACGTGGGCACCTACTTCCCAGGCCCCTGATTCCCTGAGGCCCAAGCTTCCCCTACCTCATCCAGTGAGCACTGATGCCCTCTAGCCCCGGAGAGGGTTTGGTGTGCATGCAGGGAAGGTCGGAGTCAGGCATGATGGTGGCCATCCCTGCCCCAGACTGGCAGCTCCATGACACATTCAGTAAACAATTCAGGGAGGCTGAGTCTCTCGTCCACCAGATCCTGGGCACACCCCAGGGTAGAGGTTTAAAGATGCTGGGAGTCACTTGTCTGCTGTGGGCAGCCAGGTCACTGGAAGGGGAGATACCTGGCTCACCTTCCCTGATCCTAGCCCACACACAGTGCATAGGTCTGGCAGCTGGTGGGAGGGGGAAACCCTGCAGCTGTCCAACATGCTGGGCCTACATCTCAGGGCAGGACCCTCAGGGGTTTATGAGTGTCTGCACTTGGCCTGCAAGGAATCTCCGTGCCTTGGTGGAGTGCTACCTGGGACAGTTAGAAAGCCTGGGGACACTTGGGCTCATCTCTTCCGGTCAGCTTGAGATACCTCTGGAAGGAGCCAAGAAACAGATTGTGTAATATCAGCAATTCTACATATGGGCATCGCACAATAGAAAAATGAATGGTAAAATTCATGCTAATAATTTATATTTTTCTTTACTCGGGAAGATACTACATAGTACATTAACACCATGAAAGGTCAAAGGAGAGACTGCAGAAGAAAGGAAAATGCTTGCTTTATATTTTAGTGCCTTTTATGATAATTCTTTCTTGCTTTTTGAACAAAGAATCTCACATTTTAATTTGCACTGGATCCTGCAAATTATGTAGCTGGTTTTGCATGTGTATGTGCAATTTAGTCTAATCTATGCCTGGGTGTGCTTTATGTACCCAAATAAAAGTTTTTTTAAAGAGAAGAAACCCCAGGCATCCTGCTGAAGGCAAAGCTTGGCCT
The DNA here is from genome assembly GCF_000164805.1 of Carlito syrichta. Lineage (NCBI taxonomy): Eukaryota > Metazoa > Chordata > Mammalia > Primates > Tarsiidae > Carlito > Carlito syrichta. The sequence goes on from NW_007258718.1 coordinate 472,333, forward strand.
GTGTGGTTAGAACTGTGTATGGGACAGAAAACCCATGATACTTGGCCAAGTGCAGTGGCTCACGCTTATAATCTCAGTACTCTGGGAGGCTGAGGCAGGAGGCTTGCTTGAGCCCAGGAGTTCAAGACCAGCCTAGGCAACATAGTGAGACCTCGTCACTGCAAATAATCAAAAATTTGCCAGGTATGGTGGTGCATGCCCGTAGTCCTAGCTAATTGGGAGGTTGAAGTGGAAGGATTGCCTGAGCCTAGGAGGTCTAGGCTGCGGTGAGCCGTGATTGTGCCATTGCACTCCAGCCTGAGCGACTGGGTGAAACTTCAGGCTCAAAAAAGAAAAAAAGAAAAAAAAAAAAAGGAATCTAAACACCCCCCTCCTTTTTTTTTTTTTGAGTTGGAGTCTCACTCTGTCGCCCAGACTGGAGTGCAGTGGCCACTGCCGGCCACTGCAGCCTTGACCTGCTGGGCTCCGGCGATCCTTCCGCCTCAGCCTTCCAAGTAGCCGGAATTACAGGCATGCGCTACCATGCCCAGCTGGTTTTTTGATTTATTGTAGAGATGAGGTCTCGCTGCCCAGGTGGGTCTCGAACCCGTGGGCTCAGGCAATCCAGCCCCTCCTTTTTTTAAAAAAAGAAACCTCAGGAAAAATTCAAACACAAAGCAGGGCACAGGCTACTAGTCAACCAGGATATCTCACAGAATCTAGGGCAGGAATCCATCATAGTCTCAGGAGAGGATGAAACTAAGACCTAGAAGACATCTGAAATCCTCTCTATGGCCACTTTCTTTGCTTTTTTGTCTTTCTTTCTTTCTTTCTTTTTTGAGTTGAAGTCTCACATTGTCACCTAGGTTGGAGTGCAGTGGCATGGTCACGGCCACCGCAGCCTCCTCACCCTGTTGGGCTTAGGCGATCCTTCTACCCCTGCCTTCCAAGTAGCTGGAACTACAGACGCATGTCACCATGCCTTTTCTTTTTTCAAGGAATGATTTTCTCCGCTCTGCACTTTAAATGGTAGGCTATGCATGCCCCACAATTCCAAAGAGTCCACGTTATGTTCCAGAAACAAACTTGCTTCTCTTGTGGTCGTTTCTACTTTCCTGAGAGGGACTCTTTTTGACTCTGCTTGGGTCGGGTGTCCACCTGTGGTCCAGTTAATGGCTGGGGCAGTTCCCAGAGAAGGAAGGGTGTGTCAGCTGTAAGTCTCCCCAGAGGGTGTTTTCTATGCGGGCCCTTTTGAGTTTTGAACTCAGTCATTCATTGAACCTTTTCTACATGCAAAGATGAACCAGACACTGTGGTGGCTGCTGGCCTACAAAGAAGAGTATGACTTGTCCTGTCCTTTCCTTCCAGTAGTTATAGTTGGACACATAGATGATGATCGTGGTGACGATACAATGTGACAAGTGCCAGCCTAGTGTTGCCATGAGATCCTGCAGGAAGACAGGGACAGGAAGGATGGGGATCATGCAAGACTTCCTGGGTGTTGGCAACTGAGCTGGGGAAAGCATGTGCAAAGGCCCTGAGTATGAAAATGTGGGGTGCATTGGAGGAACTGCGTGTCATTCAGTGTGATGGGGCATGAGGGGTGAGGAGGAATTTACTGTGGATGAGGCTGGAAAGATGGGCAGGGCCTCGTTACTGGGTGCTGTGTGCTTTGCTTGGGAGTTTGGACTTAACTTTAGTGGGTGGCGAGGGGGGGCGGTCATTGAAGGACTTTAAATAAGAGTGAATGAAGCAATGAGAGCCAGATTTTTTAAAAGTTTATGCAAGTGTCTCTGTGTGCAGAGGACAGATTAGCGGAGGGGTAGACTGGCAACAGGGTGCCTGTCAGAGCTATTTATCAGCTTCAATGAGAGATGATGAATAATCTACCCAGCTCTTTTGTGAGGCAGGTGACATTTATGACACATAGGCTGGGAGAAATTGGAATCAGTGACCTCTATCCTATCCTTTCCTTTTCCCAACTCCAGTACATTTTTTCACTTGCCCAGGGCTTGAGGTTTTATCACAGTTTCACATCAGGTTACATTTTTACAATGAGTGCCCCTACCCTCTGGGCCTTTCCCCATCTCTCCTCACCATCATTCCAGGCCCAACAAAGCACCTCTTTCCCAGCTGACCAAGCCCCCAGTCCCCCTCCTCCTGGAAAGCCAACCTCTACTTCCTGCTGTAGCCCAGAAGTGCTTGAACCCCCTTGGACTATCCCAGCTGTGTCCCCAGAGCCAGCCTCCATCTGTGATTTGACTCTGGCATCAATCCATCTTCACAAAAATGACCAGTCATGTAGGTTTTATGAAAGGTTTTGTGAGCGGTTGGGGAGAGAGCTTGGCATAATACCTAGGGAGCCACTACCCCCTAGGTCCCATTTAAACAGCTCTATGTTTCCCCAACTTTTCTCCCTCCCAGAGCAGCCACATAATCCCCTTCTCCTTAGTTTTCTCCTTCCCAGCTTCTCAACCCTCTGGGTTCCAGTCTTCTCCTTGCCCATGTCCTCTCAGTGGTATCAAGCCCTGACCTTCCAAGTCTCTGGCCACAAGGACATCTCTTGTCAAGGACTTTTCATGCACTGCTTTTCTTTACTATTAGCTGCTTGATCTACTTGTCACATCTTTTGAGACACAGCTCCTCCTGGGCAGGGACTGTGTCATGATTCTTCCTTGTGTCCCCTGCTATCTTGTTATTTTAGTGTCCAGCATCAGGTGTGCACACAGTGGGCTCTGAACAAACATTGGTACTTGGCACATTCCTCTCTTCCAACTTGGCTTTGGTTCCCAAATGGATGACTCTGAGTGTCTTTCCTCTTCAGACCCATGGAAGGGGCCACAGAAAGGGACAAGTATGTGAGATGGTGGTCAGGAGAAGGGTGTCTGCCTTCTATTCCAGGGATCCTTCTGACAAGGAAATCCTTCTTTCTGCACCTGGGGAAAGACTGTGGATGGGAGCTGTCTGGACTCCAGGCAGGATATGCCCACCACCTCACGTCAGTCAGTGATTGGTTACCTCCTGGGTGTGACTGAGAGTTAATTTTACCCCTTCCCGCCCCATGGGAGGGGCTTTGTTTTGAACCTGGGTGCAAAGATGGGGGCTCTGGAGGTGCTGAGCCTGGTTTGTGTCTTCCACAGGGGCCTCAGTCATGGAAGAGGCATGTCTTAGCCTTTATATCTATGTGACCTCCAAGCCTAGACTTGACCTCTGGGGTAGGCTGCTTGTCACCATGCAGTTGAGCCCTGACAGCTGTACCCCTCTTGGGGACTTTGCTTTAGAAAGGTTTGCAGTGGGTGCCTTCTGTTAGTTGACGGGTACACACTTACATGCATCCTTTTTAGCATGTACATTCTTCCCGCAAGAAGGCACGTTCCTTGTGTAAGTTTCTCAGTCTCCGTGAGCCAAAAGGAGCAAAGTGTTAGAACTGCAGGCAGGCCCAGTCCTTCCCCACACCTCTCTCCTCATAACACTTCCTCCCAGGGCGGGAGGGAAGCTGCTGCTGAGGCTTGGCTTGTGGTGATGACTGCTGTACACACACTTCCTGCTGAGAAAGAGTCGAGAAACCTGAATGAATGCCCCGCAGGAAGGCCTGCTGCCCCCTGAGTCCGGTAGGCAGGACTAACTTGGTGGAGGGAGAGTGTAGACTTCAATCTGATCCTGAGTAGCCCAGAGAGCCAGAGATGCGGGGGAGGGGGGATGCTTTGACCATGTGACCTCAGAGAAGGCCAAAAGACTAGAACAGCAGAACAGAAAGTGCTCAGGGCTTCCTTTCAGGCCCTGGGTCATAGGACATGGGAAGTGGGTCAGAAGATCTAGTCTGGGGACAACGACATCACCCTCTACGCCTCCGGGCACAACTGCAGCCCTTTGCTGGGTTCCCTAGGGACATTGCTCAAGCCTTTGCCTCCTTCCTATGTGCTCCCCAGCATACCCATACACCCCTTTCAAATCACAATCTCATCTCTGAAATCATGCCTGGTATTGACAGCAGGTGGGAAAGGACCCTAGTCTCCCCCTCCCCCTTCCCCCATCTCTTTGTTCTGTCCCAAAGCGTGACAGGCCCTCGCCCTCTCACAGCACCCTGTGCTTTCCTGAGCAACCCCCAGATCACCCAGCAGCCTTGTGCTACAGGACAGCAGCCTTTCATTGGAAGGTGGATGACTCTGCTGCTCTCTACAGACACAGCAAAAGGGGGATCAGTCCAGACCCTTGGTGGGCTCTCCACACCCTCTGACGTATCCTTGGTGGGATGGAATCGACCACATTCTGCCATCGCTGAGGGATGATGCCATGAGGGGTGATCTTCCACCCATCCTGGCTGCTACCAAACCCCAGTGCATTCATATCGTGGAGACTACAGAGGGGTTGCGGCATGAAGGTTCTGGAGAGCCGAATGTTTGTCTGAATTTGAAGCCCAGAGGAAGTGAGGAAGTGGTTTAGGGTCATTTTCAGCTAAGGAGCCTCCTGGGCCTGCAAACAAAAAGCCCAAAAAGACTGGACTCTCATCATTCGTTTTCTGAAAAACATATGGTACAGAAGTTCAAGAATTTTGACTTCCAGCAGGACAGATATGATGGAAAATGCATGGCCACTGCTGGGTCCTGGAAAGTTCTTCACTTCTCCTTGACCTCAGGGCTCAGTCACAATGAAGGCCCACAGAGAAAGGGTGCCTGTGGGTGACCGCACAAGGAATGTGACCCAGGGAAAGACTGGGAGGGAGGGAGGGAAGAGAGGAAGGAGGGAAGAGAAGAAGAAAGGAAGGAAGGAAGGAAGGAAGGAAGGAAGGAAGGAAGGAAGGAAGGAAGGAAGGAAGGAAGGAAGGGAGAAAGGAGGGAAAGGTAACCAAGAATTTCCATTTTGGCTATTGAGAAAGTTTTAAACTTTTTTCTCTCTTAGCCTATAATTTAACGATTTTTCTTCTTTCTAATCTAATTGAGTACTTGCTTGAGACATTCCAGAGGCTATTCTAGAGGAGACTTTGGAATTACAGAGTATGGGGATCCCAAGCAGAATTTTCCATTGTTTAGAGGTCACCTGAAGGCCATTCATCTACAACCCAGCCACAATCGGGATGGCATCACCACCTCTCCAGATGGACACCAATTCCAGATAACCATCCAAGCAAGATCTGCTCCCTGTGCTGCTCCCAGATACTCCTCATTCCATTCTTTCCCTTTAAAATCAACTATTCTCAGTCTGAAATTCTGAGAGGCACGAGCTTGGTCATTTTCCCATCTGCTGGCTTTTGGAATGAAGTCTCCTTCCTTCCACCACATCTTGTGCTTGTTTATTTTGACCTGCAAGTGACAAGTAGCAGAACTTGCAATCAGCAACAGAAAGAAGAAAGGGAGAAGAGAGGGAGGAACAGGTGGGATGGGCAGGAGGGGAGGAAGTGGAAGCAAGATGGATTGGGCCTCAACTGATGGCAGAAGAAAAGTAGGGAGTGTTTGAAGATTCTCATCTTTGCTTGATTGAGCTCTGGGTTTTCACTCCATTAAATTCACATCAGCACATCTTATTCATTCATTCATTCATTCCACAAATATTTATTGAGTGACTACCAAGTGTCAAGTGCTCTGCTACGCACTGCATCCCTCGCTGTGAATAGGACAGTTAAGGCCCATCCTTCACAAAGGAGCATTCTAATGTGGATGGAAGATAGGCAGTGGGAGGGGTCAGAGCTCATGGGGATACCCTGAGCCAGTAGATAGTTGATGATTTGGGATTGATCTAACTGTCGAGGAGAAGTAAAGGATTAAGGGAAGCAGGGCCCTCCACGAGCCCTGCTCAAGTAGGGTCCCATCCTGACATTTACTTGCACCTCAAGAATGAGAAGGAGCCAGCCACAAATACAGCAGAAGGGAGGGTGGAGGTTGAGGAGACAGGAAGGGCGTTCCAAGCAGAGTGCATCACTTTTGTCTTGGTCCCTTGAGGCTGCTGTAACAAAATACCTTAGATTGGACAATTTACAAACAACAGAAATGTATTACTTACAGTCTGGGGGCTGGGAAGTCCAAGATCAAGGCACCGGCAGATTCAATAACTGGTGAGGATCCGTCCTCATAGATGGCATCTTCTGTGGGTCCTCATGTGGCAGAAACGGTGAACAAGCTTCCTCAGACTGTCTTTATAAGTGCATTAGTCACTTTCCCACTTCTTAATACTATCTATCGCCTTGGGGTTAAGTTTCAACATATGAATTTGGGGGGGGGGGACAAACATTTAGACCACAGCCACACTTGAACCAAAAGGCAAAAACAGTTCTGCTGGTTTGAGGAGCAAAAAAGAGACCAGTGGGGCTCCAAAAAGCAGGTGGAGGGGAGAGAGAAGGGGTAGGGCCGGGTCTCAGACATGGAGTCTTGTGACTGACACTTAAGGAACTGGATTCATCCTAAAGACAATGGGAAGCCATTGGGAGCTTGCAAGCATGAGAGGAACATGGCCTCATATTTCTGTATGCCCATTTTTATTAGGTGCCCAATAGAGCCCTTGCCCTCCCCTTTCTTATTCAAAAGACATCTCTCCAACTCCACAGAAACAGGGAAACCCATGCCCAGTCATCCGCCCACTCAGAGTAATGCACAGGTCTCTATATAAGTGACTCTTTTTTTCCGAAAAGCCCCCTGCAAATAACTTTTGGGGACAATGATGTCCCTTTTCCTTACAAAGAGTACCATTCACCTCACCTTTGTCTTCAGTAGCAAGAGCTGCTAACATTGTGATATTCCATGGTTCCTACCTCAAGGCGTAGATGCACTATTTACAGAAATCCTTTAGGTCAGCCAACCATCTTATCCACCCACACCCACTCCCCTTTCCCTTCACCCACCTGCAGGATTGGTAAACTGAGACTCGGTTTCCCCTTTCAACTCTTTCTGCCATCACCACACTAAAGGAGTCTTTTGTTTTCTCTTAGCTCTTTAAAGCACGCTTTAATTTCTGAACGGCCCAAGTCTCACCTCTTCTTGCTTCCTCCTGCCTTCTGGAACCTTTCCCCACTGTGCTCTGGAATCCTCAGACTTGGACACATTCCTGAACTCTCAGCCCCTCGGTTTGCTTCATGTGCTTTGGAGTTTGGCTTTGTCTCTCTTGATAGGTGGCCACCTCTTTGCCTGCATCTTCGCAGATTTTTCCTACCTTGAGCCACAGGGGTCACCCAATCCCAGAAAGAGACTGGTGGTTGGATATGGACTCTGACCCCATGAGAATCAGAAAGATATGGTAAGCAAGGATGACTCTCGGTATATTTTGAATGAATGATGGAGCCTGGCTCTGTGGAATTGTGGCCTAGCTTTGATGGATTCTTTGGGCTTTAGATGGAGCTCACTCCAATGCTCTCTGACTGTTACAAAATCCTGGCAAGTCACATCTCTGTTATGTGAGGGACTAAGGCCCTGATGACCAAATTTCCCGGGACTCTCCAGGCACCTGACCCCTACCCCCACCCCTCTTTCCCTAGTGCTGGCTTCACCAGCTATCACTGACCCTTGTCCTCTTCTGATCTTTCCTTCTTGGCTTGCCTCACTGATACTTGCCTGGCTTATAACAGGCCATTGGCACATCTGGCCTGTGGGGTCCCTGCCCCTCCTACTGGGGCTGTGGGTAGCATTGCACCTAAAAGGATGTAGGGGAAGATACTCTGCAAATCTACTGGCCTCTATCTCCATCCAAGGGTAGGGCATGATCCCAGAGAGATTGTTTTTGGAGACAAGGGTGGCTGTGTGTGTGGGGGGGGGGAGAGGCGGGTGGGTGGAGTCTGTAGTGTGGTGGGGAGAACACTATAGGCCTTAGGCATTTCCACTCAGAAGGCAAAGAGCATTCATAGGGCAGGTTTCCTGCCTTCAGGCTCTCCCACTGGAGAGAACCCACACTTGGATCTTGTGTGTGGGGTCTTAATAATAGCAGTCTGTATTCCCCAGGCTGGACCATGCAGCCCTTTATGTAAGGGAATCAGTTTGGTTTAATAGGCCAGAGCCCAGGGGTGGGAGATTGCAGGCCTAGGGTTCTAGTCCACTCATGCACTAGTTTAGGCCACTCACTTTCTCTATGTCTTAACTTTCCTATCAGTAAAATGGGAAAGAAAAATGCTTATTTTCACTAGGGTGCTTTGGCAATAAAATGAGATAAAACATAAAGCACCCTGAAAGGCAAAAGAGATACCCACGTGTTCCATGCTAATTTTGATGGTAAATCTTAATGAAACTAGTTTTAATATTTTTCAAGAGATAGTAAAATGTTTTAGAAGTTCAAAAAAGTTTTTTAAATCACATATAACTACTGTCTTGCTATAGCTTTCATTTTCTTTTTCCTTATAGATTTGGTGATATCCACACATAATTATACCTAACATGCCTACCTTATTTTATTTTCACATAATTGTATCACTTGGTTTTTGTAATCTTCATTTTTAATGCCTTGAAAGCTATTGCAACTAATATATACTTTATAATTTACTTAACTAATCTAATTGTAATTGACATTTGAGCTGCTTTCAAGTTTTTATTATAATGAATAATGCTGTAATCAGCAGATGGCTTTTTAGTGGAATCAATCTATATATAACATTTTGTCTAATTGTTAAATTAATACACACATATTGTAGATTTTTTTTTTTTTTTTTTTGAGTTGAGTGTCTCACTCTGTCACCCAGGCTGCAGTGCGGTGGCACAATCATGGCTCACTACAATCTCAAACTTCTGGGCTCAGGCGATCTTCTCACCTCAGCCTCCCACATAGCTGGGACAACAGGCATGCACCACCACTCTTGGCTAACTTTTTAAATTTTTTGTAGAGACAAGGTCTCTCTAAGCTGCCTAGGCTGGTCCCAAACTCCTGGGCTCAAGCAATCTTCCTGCCTCAGCTTCCCAAAGTGCTGGGATTATAGGCATGAGCTATCACGCCCAGCCTGCATTGTAGAAAATTTAAAAGAAAGTTTAAATCACTGGTAATTGTACCACTGAGACATATCATAGTAAAAATGTGGGAGTCTGCCTTCCATTGTTGCATATATTGTGTGGAGTAGTACACATATACACATATATGCACATCACTGGCCTGGTGATGGACATGTGGTGTTGTATCCTGATTTCTTACTAGTTATTACTTTGGTAGGCAGGCAGAAAATGGGGGTGAAGAGGCTGGACTTAACCTGGTTCAGTTCCAGCCTCTACCACTTAGCCCTTTGGATAAATTTTCACACTTTATTAGTTAGTCAGCCTTAGGCAATTTCCTTCTTTAGGCCAGTTTTTAGAATAAGAATAATAATGATATCTGTCTCTTAATGTTTAAGAATCAATCCATATACAGTATTTAGCAGAACACCTGGCACCTAGTAAGAGCTCAACAAACACTTGTTCTTGTCATTTTTGGGTGCATGTTCCATGTCATGAAAAATTCTTGAAAATCATCATTTTAATGACTTCCTAATATAATATTGACTTTTATACCCTGATTTATTCAAGCTCATCACCTATTTTGTTAGTTCGGTAATAAGGCAGTGCATTTTTGTGTACCTAACCCTTTGCCCCAGTTTGGATTATTTCCATAGGCAAGCATCCTAGAACTGGAACGAATGGGTTTTAAAAGCGTACTGACTTAAAAGACTTTTAAAACCTACGCCAGGCCGGGCTTGTGGCTCAGCCTGTAATCCCAGCACTTTGGGAGGCCAAGGCGAGTGGATTGCCCGACCCTGAGGGTTCGAGACCAGCCTGGGCAACTTGGCGAGAACTGTCTCTATAAAAAATCAAAAATTATCAGTGCGCCTGTAGTTCCAGCTACCTGAAAGCCTGAGGCAGAAGGGTTGCTTGAGCTCAGCAGGTCGACGCTGGGGTGGTCATGAGTGTGCCACTGCACTCCAGCCTGGGCGACGGAGTGAGACTCCAACTCAAAAACCAAAACCAAAACCCACGCCAAAGTGCTGTGGCAGAATAAAGAACCGGCCTTAAGCATGGCTTTCAAACTGCAGCAGCAAGAAGTGCAGTCTTAGACTTTTAACATTCTTTTTGTTTTTTCCCTCTCTCCCTTCCTTTCTCAAATTGTAGCGTTTGGAGCCATACCCTTCCGATGCCTAGACTTTTGAGACGGTCCCCTGGTGTGGAAAGGGGCCAGCGCACAGGAGAGGGAGGAGGAGAGAGCAGGTTTGAATGTCCTAAACGCCCCGACCGTCTTAGGAATTGTATCACAGTTGACAGAGGCGCCGCGGTCACGTGACCTGAGCATGACCTCATAGCTCCGGGGCTGCGGCGCCCAGGGTGGACCCCGCGGCGGCGGGAGGGAGGGGGCGTCCGCATCACCCTAAGTTGGCAAGTTACTTAGAGGAGATCTGGGGGTTTGGGAACTCTCCTTGGTTCCCGGGGCGAAGAAAGTGGGAACCCCTAAGAAGCCCGGCTTCTCCGAGTCGCTGTGGGATTTTAACCGCACCATTAGCCCGGGCTTGCTGCGCGCCACGAGGCGCCGGGTTCTGGCTGCAGGCCGAGCTGCGTGCCAGGTGCTTTGCAAATTTCATCTCACTTCATTCTGATGATCCACATCTCACTGCGGAGGAAAAGGAGCTGGAGACAAGACACGGAGGAGAAAACTTGGGATCCGGCGGGGGAGGGAGGACTGGGCCAAAGTCACAGTCAAGTGGCAGCCAGAGGGGCGGGAGAGCCAGACCCGGCCCGGGTGGAAGCGGGTGCTGCCGACCCAGAGAGCTCCCCGGAAGAAAGGAAGAGTTGAGGGTGGTGGTGGAAAAACTCAGAACAGCACTCAGCCTGACCCGACAGGGTATCTGTAGTGGAGAGAATGATCCGGATTTTAGAGGAGCGCTGAAAATAAAACAAAAAACCAAAAGATTAGAGGAAAGTGTGGCTAGGATGAAGGGGGAGCCCCTTGGCTCTTTTCTCACTAACCCAGCAACCAGTGAGAGTCTATCTCTGACACTGAGGATTCTCTCAAGTCCCCCAAAGATCTCAAGGATATTCACAACCCTTCTTTTTCTTTTTTCTTTTCTTTTCTTTTTTTTTTGAGTTGGAGTCTCACTCCGTCGCCCAGGTTGGAGCGCAGTGGCACGCTCATGGCCACCCCAGCGTCCACCTGCTGGACTCCGGCAATCCTTCTGCCTTAGCTACAGGCACAGGCTACCACACCAGCTAATTTTTTGATTTATTATTGTAGAGATGAGTTCTCCTCAAGTTGCCCAGGCTGTTCTCGAACCCGTTGACTCAGGCAATCCTCTTGCTTCCGCCTTCCAAAGTTCAGGGCTGGGATTACAGCCTTGAACCACAGTGCCGGCCACAGCCCTTATTTTTCATCTGTTGTGAGCACAAGCTCTTTGGTGCCGGCTCCATGACCCTGGTGCTCTAAACATGTATCTTAGACTTCTAAAAGAATTTTGAAAACTTGCATGTTTTTAGGTGAAAACCTTTACAATATTTTTCATGACTTTAAATAATGATGAATATTGACCTCTTAAAACTGGGCAGGGCTCGGTGACTCAGCCTGTAATTCCAGCACTTTGGGAGACTGAGGTAGTGGATTGCCTGAGCCCACGGGTTTGAGACCTGCCCAGGCAACTTGGTGAGACCTCATCTCTACAACAAATCAAAAATTAGCTGGGCGCACACCTATAGTTCCGGCTGCTTGGAAGGCTGAGGTGGAAGGATTGCCGGAGTCCAGCAAGTCAATGCTTGTGTGACCGTGACCGTGCCACTGCACTCCAGACTGGGCGACGGAGTGAGATGCCAACTCAAAAAAAGCAAAACAAAAAAAATCTGTTACAGCACTCTGAAAAATGTTTTAAATGTAATGCTGTCGTGACTGAACGGGACACCACCATCACCCCTTTACAAAACATAAGAACATGTTGGACAAATTGCATCTTCCTTTTTCCTCCTGGAACTTATATTTCTATTCCTTTCACCCTGAGAATTTTAGCCTAATATGGTTTTATGATTGGAAGTCTTGCATGTATCACCCTACCATGCCTCTCTCCAACAAAGCTATGTATATAAAATGAATTTATTTTTAGAACTTTCTTCAACAGAAGACTCTAAATGTTAAAGAACATTATGTCTAGATTTGTACCACGATGACTAGTACACAATTAATCAAAACAAATGCTTTACGAATTTCAGTAGGTAATAAGGAAGCATAAAAAAATAAAGTTTAATTGGAAACACATCTCTTAACTAGATGAAGCTCCCCCCCCAATTAGTTCATATATCCATGGACGAATATATACTTATAGCTAGAAAGGGTAAGAGTTCAGCGTTTATTCCTCTTTTTTTTAAATTGATGTAAGAGTTGAGCTCAGAAACTTTCTTCTTGCCAGGTGTGATGACTCACGCCTGTAATCCCAGTACTTTGGGAAGCAGAGGCGAGAGGATTGCCTGAGCCCACCAGTTCAAGACCAGCCTGGGCAATATGGCGAGACCTTATCTCTACAATAAATCAAAACAGTTAGTCGAGTGTGGTGGTGCATGCCTGTAGTTCCAGCTACTTGGAAGGCTGAGGCGGAAGGATTGCCTGAGCCCACCCAGCAGGTAGAGGCTGCGGTAACTGTGAGAGTGCCACTGCACTCCAGCTTGGACCACAGAGTGAGAATCCTACTCAAAAAAAAAAAAAAAAGAAAAGAAAAGAAAGAAACCTTTTTCTCATATGTATAAAGGAATGCAAGGACTTATGTGATAGCAATGTCACTCAATTGTGGGTGCTCTCTTTGAGTTATAATATGCCAAAAATCATATGGGCAGATTGGTAACAAGCTATCAGCTGACTGCTAGCTTCGGTTCTCCTTGACTTTGAATGAAAGCAGAGAACTGGATGCTAGAGGACTTGCTCAGTCATCAGGGTTGCTTCTTTCCTCAACATGGATACCATCATTTAGACTGTCCCTTCATTGCACTGGACATTTCCCCCCAAGTTGTGCACCATGGTAAGGTTTGGGCTGGGTAAGAGGTATGCCCTTCTTTTAGAAAATGGGAGAGAAGTTCAGCTACTTGGAAGGCTGAGGGGGAAGGGTCGCCTAAGCCCAGCAGAATGAGGCTGCAGTGGCCATGAGCGTGCCACTGTGCTCCAGCCTGGGCGACAAGTGAGACTCCAACTCAAAAACAACAACAACAACAAATGGGAGAAGAGGATCATGCAGGGAGAGGCAGGAAAGAGACCTGGCAACGCTGTCATCCCCAAGCTCGTGCTCAGACAGATCACCTGTACAAGAGAGCCCTTGAGGAAGTGGAGGGCTTGGTCCTGTGAGACTCTTAAAATGACCAATGCCAAAATATATACCCTTTGGGAAGTCTTCATGTATCTTTAAGAGTGCCTGCTCCTTAGTTCATACTGGCCCGTTGCTGGATCAGTGAGCAGAGGAAGGGAAGGCAGTGGGGTGAGGGGTTCCTGTGGTTCTGAAGGTCTGTTTGCCAGAGGGAAAGTGCTCTGGGCAGAAGCGACCTCCCTGAAAGGTGACCCTGTCTCTGTAGGGCCTTTCTTCGGAAGGGGCAGAAACAGAGGTGTTCTGAAACCAGGACACACTGGCTACTGTGTCTCTCTAGACCCAGACTTAGAGCCTTCTTTCTTTTGGTTTAACCTGATTTGAGCTCTTGAAAGAACTTACTCTCATTCTTCCATAGAGCACTTCTGATGGGCAGAATGGAGTCTTTACCAGAGAAGTCAGAGAAGGGAAGAGCATGGAGGGGTCAGCTAGGGTCCTGTCAGACCGGGACAGAGGGCTGGCCTCCTTTGCCTCTCCTTGCCAGCCCAGGGTGTGCTCATTCATGGGGCCTTGACTGGACTCTGTGGTGTCTTTGTGTCTTTAGAAAAAGACCCACTTTTGGGGCAGATGCAGCACCAGGGGCACATGGGGTGGGGAGCACAGGACACCTTTGTACTAAGAAAAATCTCCCCTTCTTCAGGACTGATGCAGCCCTGTACCCAGGGGCATGGCCTGGCTGGTGGCAGGTGGGTTGGACTTCAGCTCCCATGTGTCCCCTGGCACCTCTGAGAATTGCACAGCTGCACAACCACGTGCTGCACGCTGCTTGTTCCTGCCTCTCTGCCTTGGAGTACGCTGTTCTCTCTACCTGGAGTTGCTGTCCTCTAGTTAAATTAGCCAATTTCCTCCATTCTTTGAGGCTCAGTTCAGGGTGCTGCCTCCTCCAGGAAGCCAGGTTTCTCCAGCTCATGATCACTTCCCCCTTCTTGAGCTCTCTGCAGTACCTTGAGTCTAGAGATATCAATTACACTGGAAAGGAAGGGGATTAGACCACAACAGTGTTTCTTAACTGGGGGTGATTTTTGATCCCCAGAGGACATTTGGCAGCATCTGGAGACATTTGGGCAAGGAACCTACTACTGGCATCTTGTAGGCAGAGACTAAGATTCCACAAACATCCTATGCACAGGCACCCTCCGCCCCTCCCCCAGCACCCACTCAGCAAAGGATTATCTGGCCTGAAAGTCAGTAGTGCTGAGGTTGAGGAACTCTGGACTAGACGATCTCTAGTCTTGAAAACACTTGGTGTTATACCCTAAATTCTATTGTAGGTTTTTAAAACAAACTGTGTTTCAACAACTTCGGAATCAGTATTAATTCCTCAACCAGCTGGTGACTTCTTGGAGGTCAGAGACCACATGTCTTGTGGGTCATTGTCCCCAAGCAAGCTAGCATTGGATCTCCCTGGGTTTGGGGACACTTAGGATAGACGCAGAAGGAGGCTGAGAGGATACCCTGGCCTGTCCCCAGCCCTGCTCTCAGATTTTTCTCAATGCTTCTGCTGGAATTCCTTGACAAATAGACTCTATTACATTATATTTGAAGAAAAACAAAGTCAAGTGAGCCAGACAGACATGGAATTCCTTAGTATGGCTCATGGAACCACCCCAGTCTCTAGCCATTGCCTCATGACATGCCCCAATCCTTGGGCTCAACTAAGACCTAACTGAGAGAAATCATTCAACTTCAAGGCTGCAGATAGCCACGTGTCAGCTTTCTCTTTAGCCTGGAGCAAGGGATCTATGAATTGTGTTTCCCAAATCCCCAAATGCAACCTGGGAAAGCCCCGCACTGCAATTCGCTAGAAAGAAAAGCTCTGATATTAAAGATTTCTCTCTTAAATGTAGCACCTCCCAGCAGGTCAGCGTCTAACATGTGTAGGGACCTAGGACAAGAGGACAGGTTCACAAACCATGTGTTTAAATATGTGACAATTATACAACAAATGAACAAACTGTCAAGCGTTATAGCCTCCTATCTTGACAAATAAGTCTTTGTAATGTCCTGAAAGGCCGAGTTTGAATTTAGAATCTCATACCCCTCAGGTCACTATGCTGGAAGAGGGTGGTTGTGGGGAAAGCTGGCTGCAGGCTTCCCCCTGCCCCTCACCCCTGCCCCTTTGACCCTGAACTCATGGCCCATAGACTGCCCTCTTCCTCCTCCTCCTCTCTCCCACAGCTCTGCATCGGTCTGTGAGGGACCTGATATGGACATTCCAGACTGCATATCCAAGTTTGAGTCATACTTCATGTCTACTTACCAGCAATCCTTGGGAGGAGAGGCCAGGGGAAGAGGTGCACTGGTTCTAGAGACAGGTTTGGGGCTTTTTGGGTGAGGAATTCCAGAGGCCCATGTACTCAGAGTATGCTCTGGAAAAAAGGAAGTGTGAGTGTGGGTAGACATGTCCACTGGGTCCTACAGACTCCTTACCCCTCTGGGAAGGGTGAGGCTAGAGTCAGAGTGGAGGTCTCTTAAAGTGCTGGCCTAGAGCAAGGTCTCTTGTCCAGGTCTGAGGGCAGTACTGGCTCCCAGAGTGGCAGCAGCTACATGATGTGACCCAGACTTCTGGAGGCCAACCCCCCACCCTCAACCCTACCACTCAAAGAGTGGCAGGACCTCAAGAGCCTTGCTTTTTAAAAAAAAAAAATCAACTTTTATTGAGATACAGTTTACATACCATACAATTCACCCATCTAAAGTTCACAATTCAAGCGCTTTTAGTATTTCATAAAGTTATAATCAACCACTACCATGGTCAATTTTAGAACATTTCATCACCCCCAAAGAAACTCTGTACTCCTAAGCTGTCTCCCCCCACCCCACGCACACACACCTCTGTTCCTCCAGCTCTAGACAACCATTAATCGACTGTCTCTGTAGATCTGCCTATTCTGGACATTTCATATCAATGGAATCTTACAACATGTGGTCTTTTGTGACTGGCTTCTTTCACTTAGCATAGTATTTTCAAGGCTAATCCATACGTTGTAGCAGGAACCAGTACCTCATTCCTTTGCATTGCCCAATATTTTACTGTATGCTATTGCACATTTCATTTATTCATCCATTAGTTGATAGACATCTGGGTTGCTTCCTGACTTCTCGTGCATTGCCTTGCAAGCATAGTGCTCCGAATGCTGGCAGTGCATAGTACATTTACGTCTGTGAAGTTTTCCACTGGGTATCCCCCGTCAGTCAGACCCTGTTGCCATGTCCTTTGGCACCACCACCACCAAGCCATCCCCTCATGGTGCCAGAGAAGGGCTGTTTTCTCTTAAGAAGTGGGGAAATGATTCCCTTCTCTGCAGATTCTTACCTGTGCCTCTGAGAACTCAGCTTCTCCTCATATCTCGCAAACTTCCTTGCTGAGGTTCGTGAGCATATCTTTTTCCATAGAACAGGCTGGGAACAGATGTCAGGATACCTTCCCTATTCACTGCTGCTGAGTCCAGCTGCCAACTCATAATGGGAAAGCTCTTGCATGATTCAGGATTCTTGGTTGCAAGTGACAGAAACCCAGTTCAAATCAAAGTTAATAGTAAAAATGGAAGCTGTAAAGTTTAGGGATGTCTCATTGCTGGTGGATCTGGGGACACAAATGATGTCATCAAGGACTCACTTTCTCTTTCCTCTTCCCCCTCCCTTCCTCTCTCTGCCGGTTTTTCCCCATCTCTTGGTTTTACTTTCTTCTGTATTGGCTTTATTCTCAGGAAGGCTTTCCCCAAATGGAACAAGATGACCCAATGCAGCTCTGGACATATATTCAACTAGCTTAGTGCCCAATAGAAGGAGAGAGTTGGTCATTCCATGAGTTCCAGAAAAACTTCTCATTGATCAGGCTTGGATCATGTGTCCACATAGGAACCAATCACTTTGGCCAGAAGATGGCATGCTCTGATTGGCCAGATCTAGGTCCTGGGCCCACCCCTCCACTAGGTGTCAGTTCACCTGAACCTCATGGACTAAGACTGAGGAAGCGGGAGTACCCCAAAAGAAAATCAAGGGGAAATGAATGCTGGACACATACAGCAGATGTGAGTGGGAACATCCTATGAACTGATCTGTCTGGGGTCTGTCCACCAGTTTATCACACATATTTAGATGTGCCTAGCAATAGACATTTCCAGGCTGAATGTCTAGCAATAGACATTCCCAGGCTGAAGCTGAGATCCCTGCAACATATAATAAATTAATTCCTTGTGAGATTCTAGCAATTGGTAGTTAAGATACTCCCTCTCTTAATGAGAGTTTGTCGATGAATATGAACAAAGCCTTTGTCTACAAATTGCTGCCCCAATGTGGAATCGGGTTTTATGGCAGGACAGTGAAGAAAATACTTTGAGTCCAAGCAGCCTTTTGGAGACCCAGAGGCTCAGTGAGTGTGTATCCATTCATCACATTCATGCTTGGGATCTAAATGTCCTTGACTTAATTTCATCGTAATTTATGGGTGCCAGGGAAGAGCAGAGTCAGGATTGGGGAGGCATCAGAGGGGCCAGGGAGAAGGTTGCCTAGGTAGAGAAGAGAGAGTTTGTTGTAGGCAGAAGCACCACAAAGCTCTTCTCTGACATCCCCCTCACTCTTTCTCCCCTTCCTTTTTCCTTTGTCACCACGGCAACTAATGATGCTTTTTCCTCCTCTCTCCCTCTCCGTTCCCTCTGACCCCCAGGTCCCACTGCTCTTTGTGTGACCGGCGTCACAGGGTGGTGGCCAGCCTCTCCCGGCACCACACAGCCTGAGCACCCAGCCTCACCCTCTTTTCACCCTCCACCCCTGTCACCTTCTCCCATCTCATTTTCCTGCTCTCAGACCTCTGCCTTGTACCTTCCTTAATCTTGATCGGGGCTTTAACTTCCCATCTTCCTTCAAGAAGTTGTATGAAAATTAGATTTTTGCCACGCTAACCTGATTTGAAATGCATTAAGAAATCTGCCTCTTGAAACACCTCAAGGTGAGGCAATCTGTGAAAGGATGAAGCGTCCCTTACTGCTGCTTCCGTGCTTAAACATTGTTAGAGAGTGAATCACGTTCTATTTTTATACTAGCAGAGTTTTCTGTTTAAAGAAATCCCCCAGTGTGTCTCTGAGTGAAACAGAGACTCTGTCATAAAGGAAATAACATCTCAAGTTCAGAGATTGTGAGCTGCTGGCCCCACAGACTCTTGTTAGGTCCCCAGAGTGGCTAAAGAAAATTGAACTAACATTTAAAAACCAGCAGGTATCACATAAAAGTCTGAATTTCTGGCCGCCCTTGAATTGGACATGGGGCCTCCATCTCCACATGGGGAAAACGGGAGGGAGGGAGGTTAGGAGAGGCTTTACCGGCTCTTCGTTTTCTCTCAGTGACACCAGTCCAACTTCTCTCTTTTACCTGGCCCACCTGGGCCCTCCAGGCATCTGAGTTTCTGACTCTGGCCCTAACTTATCTGTGAACCAGGCTTGTCCTGTAGTTCCTGTGGTTTGCTTAGGGTAGTCATCTGGAGTTCCTTTGAAGTTAGCTTTCTCCCACCCACTTCCAGAGCCTTCCAATCATCGTTATCTAGGAACCCACTCAGGCCAGCTACAATACTAAGGGCTTTGTGTATGTGAGGCTATGGAAATTGCCCAGAGGTGACTGTCAGCAAGAGTGAGCTCTAATATTTCTTAGTCCAATTACCTCCCTCTTTTTTTTCATTTACCAGCTCTTGTCTCAGAATGGCCCATACCAACCTGGTCTTCAGGAAGAAGACCCAGCTGTGGCTGATTCAAAGGGAAGACTTCCAGGCTGTCAGTTACAGGCTCACTCTCTTGTCTGGGGGGACCTAGGAGGGGACGTGGAGTGGGGTCCAGAGGAAGCTATTCAGGCCTGTGGGTACAGATCAACTTTGCTGTAGCAGGTGTGGGGGGTAGGTGGGTCAGGGAGTGAGGACTTACATCTGTCCCCTCTCAAAGACATTTTCCTCCTTAGCCTTTGGTGAGAGGAAATGTGAGAATGGTTGGAAGTAAAAGGCAGGTTTATGAGCACAGATAGAAGGCAGAGTGGGCCCTACATTCCAAATGAATACAGTCACTGTTCTTTTCACATATGTCATCACAGCAGCTCCAAATAAACAAGACACAACACCTTTCTGGTTTTTTTTTTTTTTTTTTTTAGTTGGAGTCTCACTCTTGTCGCCCAGGCTAGAGTGCAGTGGCACGCTCATGGCCACTGCAGCCTCGACCTGCTGGACTTAGGCAATCCTTCCCCCTCAGCCTTCCAAGTAGCTGGAACTACAGACGCACGCCACCATGCCCAGCTAGTTTTTGTGATTTATTGTAGAGACAAGGTCTCATCAAGTTGCCCAGGCTGGTCTCATACTCCCAGACTCAGGAAATCTTCTCACCTCAGCCAAGCAAAGTGCTGGGATTACAGGCTGAGCCACCATGCTTGGCCACCTTTCTTTAAATCTAGTTTCAAGCCGGGCTTGGTGGCTCAGCCTGTAATCCCAGCACTTTGGGAGGCTGAGGGGAGTGGATTGCCTGAGCTCGCGGGTTCGAGACTCACCTGGGCAACTTGGCAAGACCTCATCTCTACAATAAATCAAAAAATTAGCCAGACGTGGTAGCGCGCACCTGTCGTTCCAGCTACTTGGAAGGCTGAGGCAGAAGGATCGCTGGAGCCCAGCAGGTCAAGGCCGTGGTGACCGGGAGCGGCCACTGCACTCCAGTCTGGGTGACAGAATGAGACTCCAACTCAAAAAAAAAATCTAATTTCAGCTTCTTCTTCTTCTTCTTTTTGAGTTGGCATCTCACTCTGTTGCCCAGCCTGGAGTGCAGTGGCACACTCACAGTCACCCCAGCATCGACCTGCTGGCTTCCAGCGATCCTTCCACCTCAGCCTTCCAAGTAGCCGGAACTACAGGCATGCACTACCATGTCCGACTCATTTTTTATTTATTGTAGAGACAAGGTCTTGCCAAGCTGCTTGGGCTGGTCTTGAATCTGTGGGCTCAGGCAATCCATTCGTCTCGGCCTCCCAAAGTGCTGGGATTACAGACTGAGCCATGGAACCCGGCCTGATTTCAGCTTCTTGCCACACTTGGTCTCTGCCACCTCCTGGCTGTGTAAATTCAGGCAATTCCTGAACCTCGAAGAGTTCTTTTTTCTCATCTTCAAAGTGGGTGTGATGGGCTGAATTGTGTCCCCTCGTAATTCATGTGTTGAACCCCAGTACCTTGGAATGTGACCTTATTTGGAGACAGGGCCTTTAAAGAAGCAGTTCAGTTATAATGAGACCTTAATTCAATCTGATTCATGCCTTTATAAGATGAGGAAATTTGGACACAGGGGAAAGACCATGTGAGGACACAGCAAGAAGGCAGTCGTTTGCAAACCAGGAGAGGGGCTTCAGAGGAAACCAAACCTGCCAACACCTTGGCCTTGGATTTCAGCCTCCAGAATTGTGAGTGAATAAATGTTTTCTAAGACACCCAGTTTGCTGTCTTTTGTTATGGCAGCTAGAGCAGACTAAGATAGCAGGGTTGGTAACATGGCTCCTTCTGGAGGGCCATGGATGAAATAGATGACAGAAAGTGCATTGGACAGGACACAATACACGCTAGGTATTTGGTAAAGGTGAACTCTCTTTTCTAGAAGCCTTTGCAGAATACTTTAGCTCACAGGGCCTTTCTCATATTGCCTGTTGCATTCCTCCTTTTGTTCATTGGATTGATCATTCATTTTTCCTTTAGTGCTTGTTGAGCTCCTGGCCTTGTTGTTGGCCCCCAGAAGTGAGTGGCACCTGTTAGCTGCTCTGTCAATCATAGGGTCTGAAGCGAGAACTAGGACTCAGAGAAGAGCTGCCCCATGGTAGCAAGCGTCTGGCACTGGCCCTTTCTGGGGAATGGGAAGCTCTTGGGACCTTGCCCCCACCTCCAGCACCAAGAGTCCCCTTGCTTGCTCAGCACTTTCTGCACAGCTTCCTGGTGGCTGTCTTCCAAGGCCTGGTTTCTGCCCCAGGACCTTACAAAGGCTCCTTTGATGAAAAGTTTGAGGCAAAGTGACTGTGTCATTTGATACAAGAGCCTCGAGGTAGTAAAAAGTATAGTTTTCTTTTCCTATTTTTGGATTTTCCAGCCCAGAGGAAAATGATCAGCTGAATAGGGCTAGGGGCGGAAGCTAGGAGCAGGGAGAGGAAATGTTGGAGAACTTGAGTCTTCTGTTGGCCCTGTGATTAGTAGCCAGAAACCTGCAGCGTGACATACCCCCTGCTCAGTCAGACTCTGCTCCCAGAGCTGGGGTGGGTATACTGGGGTTTCTTACCCTCAGCGGGGGAATGGGAAGCCCGCCTCACCACCCCGGGCCATCAGTCTCAGTCTCCTCCACCCTAGGCCTGCTTGAATAGTCCAGCACCTTCAAAATGCACAGAGCCTGCTCCCTCCGGCTGTTGATGGAGTAGGGGCCAAGGACAGAGTCTCTCTCAGGGTGGGATTTGAGAGGCACCCTTACCCTGGGGTCTCCACCCACCCCGTGAGAGGCTGACATGTCATCAGGGTAGTGGATGGAGACTCTGTAGGGTAACACACACTCAGTGACAACATGATCACATCTGGACGTGGCTCCAAGCAGGGCTTGGGGCCTGGGAAGGGGTCCTGGGGTTGGCCAACCCAGGACGTCTCCTTCCCCTCAGACTGCCTGGGCATGCAGGTCATACTGAGGCCATGGGTGAAGTGTCCTCCACGCATGCTGACCACCTTTTGCACCTATGCATAATGCGTGTTCTCGTGTGTCTTGAGGCAGTTGGCCTCCCAGGCTGGTTCAGACCAGATTGGGCATGCCTAGATTAATGCCCATAACTTTTTTTTTTTTTTAATCAGAGTCTTGCTCTGCTGCCCAGGCTTGAGTTCAGTGGCACAATCATGTCCACTGCTGCTTCTACCTGCCAGGCTTAGGTGATCCTTCGGCCTCAGTCTTCCAAGTAGTTGGAACCACAGGCACATGCCACCATGGCCAGCTAATTTTTTTTTTTGTCTTGCCAAGTTGCCAACACTGGTCTCAAATCCCTGGGCTCAGGCAATCCTCTTGCCTCCACCTCCCAAAGGAGTGCAATTACACACGTGAGCCACCACGCCTGGCTATAACTTGTGGTTACCTTTAGTTCACCTTTGGTCCATTATAAATAATATAACTCTCACCTCTAGAGAGAATTCACAGCCATGTTATGTACATGCAGCATATCTAACCGCCTTCTCACACTGCGCCTAAGCACTTTTCATGCTTAACGCCGCTTAATCTTGCCCTATGTAAAATGCTGTATAACCTCCATGCCTTTTACAATCGGGAGCAGATTTTTCCTGTCCCTCCTGGACCATCCTCCCTGTATGCTCTCAAATAATGCCTATGTCTCATCCACTGTCTCCGTCATTTCTTCAGCCTCTCAGACACAGTGTCTTCCCTTTCGGGGTCTTTGGGAGTCCGGCAGACAGGCCCTGTACTCAGGGGGACCTTGTGCTTGGTTTAATGCTCTGCTATCACTGTCTTGGAATTCTTGATAGTTTTTGAACAAAGGACATTGTTCTGCACTGTCCTTTTGCACTGGGCTCCACAAATTACAGATCCCTTCCCCGCCCCTTTCTCCTTGTTCTTGAAGTTCAGGTTGGCAATGGCTTGACTCCTTGCCCTTGCTAGCAGCTCTTATCCGTGTGGTTTTGCATTTACCATGAGCCTTCCCCTCGTTATCACACTAATTGTCACTACAACCCTGTGAGGGGCTGACATCTTGACTCATGGCCCTTTGTGGGGATTTGCCCAAGGAGCCCAGGTCTTTTGATGCCATCCTTGAGGAACAAAAAACCTACCTCCTGACGCTATCTGTAATCCCCTTGTACTTGTGTAAGAAATTTGCAAGTCCGAAACCCATCTTCCACGTGGTCACTCTTAAGCGCCTACAAAGCCCTCTGAGGGTGCTTAATAAATACGGACTAATGAACTTGCAGCAGCTGCTCCTTGGCTAATTAAATCTAAAAAAGTCACAGACTTTAAATTATGCAACAAGGATTGGCCAAAACAGCTTAAAAATGTGGGAACCCTAGCTTTTCTGCCGTGCCCTGTGGAAAAATCCTATCTTTTAATCATGCTTAACCTTCCTGAAGGAACAGTGGCAACCTTTCAATAATGAATGGATGTATATTAGCAAGATCTCCCCAAAGCTTCACACGGGAGCCAGATCAAAAAAGGGACAGAGGCAGACACAGGCCTGGGGGGATTCCGGAACTTTCTGGTGAATCCTGGAGTGCGGGATGAAATCGGTTTCTCAGAAGCCCAGAGCCTGGACTGGTGAAAGAGCACAGGGGGAGGAGGGACTGATGTGTGATCCCCGGGCACAGCAGCTTCCTGATGAGACACAGCAAGCTCCCACTACCCTCAGATGGTGTCACATGTTGATGGGGACTCCACAGCACTTCTGAGGGCAACACCCTCAGTGATTCTCTCTCCTTCTTTTCTCTCTTTCCCTCTCATCTCTCCCCTCCCCTGACAAGACCCTCCCCCCCAGGCCAAAAGCAGTGTCTTCACAATAGAGGACAGGTTGTCTTGAATCTCATCATTTACACCAAGCTTTCCAGACTTCAAGGTGCATACAAATTGCAGGAGGATATTGTCAAACTGTATCTGCTTCAGTGGGTCTGGGCCAGGGCCTGGAATGCTGCATTTCTAAGAGGCTTCCCATAGTCCACATGTTGAGGAGTGACAATTTAAGTTTTTCTTTTTTGAGTTGGAGTCTCACTCTGTTGCCCAGACTGGAATGCAGTGGCCGCTCCCAGCCACCACAGCCTCGACCTGCTGGGCTCCAGTGATCCTTCCGCTTCAGCCTTCCGAGTAGCCGGAATTACAGGTGCGCGCTACCACACCCGGCTACTTTTTTGATTTACTGTAGAGATGAGGTCTCGCTACTCAGGCAGGTCTCGAACCCGCGGGCTCAGGCAATCCACTCACCTCAGCCTCCCAAAGGCGTGGGATTACAGGCTGAGCCACCGAGCCCGGCTAGGTTTTTCTTTTTCTTTTTGAGATAGGGTCTCCCTCTGTCACCCTGCTGGAGTGCGATGGCAAGATCATGGGTGACTGCAACCTCAGATTCCTGGACTTAAGCCATCCTTCTGCCTCAGTCCCAAGTAGCTGGGACTACAGGCACGCACTACCACGCCTGGTTAATTTTTTTTGTTTTTCATACGGGCTAGGGGGGAGGGGGGCATCTTGCTATGTTACCCAGGCTGGTCATGAGCCCCTGGTCTCAAGCAATCCTCTCACTTTGGCCTCCCAAAGTGCTGGGATTATAGGTCTGAGCCACCTTACCTGGCTGGCTTTAAGTTTTTCAATCCTGGCTGCACATTAGAATCAAATGGGCACTTTTAAGCACTTTTAAAGCCAGCAAATCATCCTGGACACCATCTCAGGTCAATTAAGCCACACTTTCTGAAACCAAACACCAGGCTTTAGTCCTTTTTTTTTCTTCACTGAGTTAAGAATCTGGATAATTTAGAGGTCACCCAAATGAAGCCCAGAAAGCTTAACCGACTTGCTAGCAGTCATCCACTGAACTGGGACTAGAAATAGACACCGCAAAGAAGGTCTTTGGAACCAAGCCTGCTCCCTCTTCCCTCCGGTGGATTCAACCAGTCTCTCTGACCCTAGTCCTGTCCTTGGGCTCAGGGTTGCTACCTATGAGATTCCATTTGGGGAGCAGGAAAGATTCTCGTATTTTTCTCTCCTTGAGCCTGCCTGAAAATTTATTATTAGTGCTTCATTATTTGGGCTCAAGCTGAGCGGACCTTTGTCCTGAGTGTGCTCTGTTACAGTCTTTAGCAGCTTGGTGTCAGTGGGCTGCTTGCATCCCCCTTGACTGGCACTGGGCTCTGTTCTGTAGGAGGAACTGGCCTCGGGAGGGGAGGGACTCTGGAGTCAAACGTGCCGTCTCTTGCAGCTTTCCTGAAAACACCCAGCACAGAGAGGAGTGTTCTTCTAAGTCTGCTGCCCAGTTTGTGTAAGGTCGTGGGGCCGCAGGCAGGGGTCAGAAGAATGAAGGCAGAGCTGCTCCAGGCACGCGTCCAGGGAAAACCATGACCTTCCTGCTGTGGTATGCGGTGTGTGGTACTCTTTCTTAAGGCAGAGTGCGGCGGTGGCCAGGCCCTGGTTGGCCACAGCTGTGCTCCACCCATGGCCTCAGCCTCACCAAGGCTCTCTGGCTCAGCAGCCAGGGAAGGGAGTGGGAACTGGGCCTTAGAAAGTAGAGACGGTAGGCATGGTTATTTGGTTATTTGCTTATTCCGCATCTCCCACTTCCCCTCATACTAGGGGAATCCCAACGTTGTCCAAGGTTGCAAAAGTGTCCAGGTGAATGCCACCTCTGATACCCTGCAGCTAGGAGCAGCCGCATGACCCACCTGGACCAATGAGAGGTGAGCAGAAGTCTCTGGGTGGGGCTTCCTGGAAAGCCTTTAAAAGGCGGGAGGAGTGGCCCTGGCGATGGAACTGCATGTGACCGGGTATCATAAGGATGGATGCCGTGGATGAGGGTCAGGGCCATGTGCTAAGTAAGGATGGCGGAGCAAGGCGTGGCCTGGATCCTGCGTGACTTCCCCGAGCAGTTTCATCAGCCATGGACTGACTACCTGGACCTCCTGGTATGTGAGAAACATAAACCGTTGTTTGGTAAAGCCACTGAGGCTGGGTTTCTTTTACAGCTGAATGCAATCCTCAAACTCAGGAACTCAGAAAGAATGTTTCTGGACAGAAAATGGGAAGGTCCAGACCAGAGAATGGTCCACGGAAGTTAGAGGAGAAAGGAGGCTTTTCTTTCTTTCTTTAGGTTACTGTCGCACCCTTCAATCTTTTATTCCCTATTTCCCAAGGAATTAAGTTTGTAGTCCTCAGACAGTCATTCAAGACTATCAATTTTGGCCTTAATCCAGTTTTTCAGGCCTGTTACACTGTTCACTAGAGCAGGAGTGACCCTTGTCTCCTGGATACCAGTTATATACTCCCACCCTGATCTCAGTTCGTGTAAATTCTCTGTTTCCACCTGTTCCAGGCTTACCTATCCTTGTGGGGTGCTCTTTCAAGAAGCCTTCCTCTATCACTCTGGGCTCCAGGAGCTCTTCTTCTTTGACCTCCCTTATAACTGAGGTGCGTATATGCGGATAGAGTCTTTACTTTTCATGTGTGTTAAACTCATCACCCAGCAAGGTTGTGAGATCTCCCAAGGCAGGATCTTGGGAGTATGGTAGCATGGTAAGAGTTTGTGCTCTGTGATGATCTTGGGTAAGTCATTTAATCTCTCTGAACCTCAGTGTTCCCATCTGTGAGGTGGGGATAATGTACATTTCTACCAGCAGGGTTTTGGTGAAGATAGGCTCTACAGTGCTTAGTGGGGAGCTGCTCCACCTCCCGAGTAAAGATTGTTGGCTTGTTGCATGGTTGGTAGGTACTTAGCTGTGCCTTTTTTCTATCCTGAGAATTTTGTGCTTTGCATTGGAACCAGGAGATCTGTTCTGAGTCTAGGGGATGACCACGAGCTGTTCCCATTTTCCTAGAGGGCAGATCTTAGGCAACTGGCTTCAGTCTTCAGATAGGGGAAGGGATTTCATGCCCATGGCTAAGGGTGTGAGACGAGATGCTAGCTTAACTGCTCAAGAGTGTTAACTCTTTCTCTGAAGTTTAAGATGAATGTATTTAAGGCCAGTTTTACGTGGCAGCAGAGGGATGGACTAAATGGCCTTATAGCACTTGGTATTTTTGTTTTTGTTGTTACAAACTCCCAATTCTGTCTGCTATCCCAAGGAAAACAGGTGGGCCTTAAAACGTTTTGCTCTCCTGATCTCTCTTTCTCTCACCTCAATCCCATACCAGAAACCCAGATCGAATAAGATGATTGTGAGAAGTGACCCATAGCAAAAGTCCCATCATGGAAAGTTTAATGAGAAATGACAGTTTTATCACTTCCAAGTTAAGTACCTGTCATATGCAGCAGTAAATGGGGATGGATGTATTGAATTGGGTGGAAAATGAGAAGTCACCATGGACTTAAATGGCATGATAATGTGTCCTGACATTGAAGTCCCAAGGCAGGCTCCTTTTTTTTCACATGGTTTCACTGAGCATTATCCAGGGAGCCGAATGAGACAGAAACTCATTCTTGTGTCCCTCTTAAGGGAGAACCCTCTGCCAAAGAGAAGGAGGGGTCAATAAAGACTTGATTGATTGCCCAGCTGTGTCCAGCCTCGTTGTCACTAGAGTCTCCTATGCCATAGGCAGCCATCATTGCCTGGCTGGTCAGTGCAGCTAGCAATCTATTAAGGAGTGTGTGTGTTGGAACAGGAGTTGGGGAGCTGGTGACTTGGGGAGTTGAACTCCTCTTTGTTACATGCACACTGGGCGGCTTCATTTTGTGCCTGCTTGTGAGCCCTCTGGTGTTCAAAGTCTATTTCTTTTGGTTGTTGCTGCATGTCTGTTTGTGGGTTGTGGACAACTGTTTATTTACTGTGTATCTGTGAAGGTTGATGTATTTGTTTCTGGGTTAACCTTTCTGCATTTCTGTGAGTATGTGTGCTTAGGCTGGTAGGCGGATATGGGGTGGGTATGTATGTGTCCATTTTTTTCTCTTTCCATTTTTCCAGTAGAGTAACATGAAACACTTCCTCTGAGCCCAATCAGGCATTTAATTCCTTCCCTGTGCCCCCTATGAGTATGCCCTTAGCTGGGCATGGTGGTACCCACCTGTAGTCCCATCTACTTAGGAGGCTGAGGTGGAGGGATCAATTGAGCCCAGAAGTTTGAAGCTGCAGTGAACTATGATCACACTATTGTACTCCAGCCTGGGCAACAGAGCAAGATCCCAACTCTTTTAAAAAAAGGGGAAAGGGGAAATGCCCTTTTTGCTACCTGCCTCACCCAGGGCATGCACTGCCCAGTATAGTGGTAGGGATACCCCTTCCCATCATGTTTTGACTGGTTTGTCCTGGGCCTCTGGAGCGCCAGTGTCTCTTCTTTTTAACCACATACTGTCCAAAGGTTGGACCCAAGCCCATCTGGCAAGTTGTGCACAGTGCCACTCAGGCCTGGTGCTAAACAGACCCTTGCCAGTGGCCTAGTGAGGATATGCTGGCATATTGGTACCGCTGGAGAAAGCAGGGGTCTTGGCTCCTGTGTTAGTTTCCTGTAGCTGCTGTGACAAGTTACCACAAAGGTAGTGGTTTAAATTCTATTACGTTCTGAATTGTTGGAACTCTTAAAGGCGTTGGCAGGGCTGGGTTTCTTCTGGAGGCTCTAGGAGAGAATCTGTTTTCTTTCCTTCTCTGGATTCCAGAGGCCTTCCACATTCCTTGACTAGTAACCCCACAACACTCTGACCTCTGCTTCCATCCACGGTTACATCTCCTCTCTAACTGTCACCCTCCTGCCTCCCTTTTATAAGGGCCCTTGTGATGACGGTGGGCCCCCCTGGGTCTCCCTGGATCATCTCCCCAACTCAAGGTCCTTAATTTAATCACATCTCGAAGTCTCCTTTTCCATATAAGTAACATAGTTATGATTCTGGGGATTGGAACGTGGACATCTTGGGCCAGGGGGCTACCCCCAAACATATTACAGGCCTCTCACCCCTCAGATTACTTATGAATGTGAGTGGATGTAGTGGAACCCACACAAACTTGGTCATGGTGCAATTCTGTGATTCTGGAAAGGCTTTCCAAACCCCTCCTTCCCCACAGATATTGCCCTAACCGCTAACTTCTGAAATTCTCTACCCAGGATAAAGCAGCATTGTGGGTAGTGAGAACTTGGACTCAGTACAAGGGGGGCATGAACATTTTTTTTCACACTTGGGTGTAAGTGGCTGATTGCAGAGCCTTCCTAAGAGCAGGTTCTGATGGGAGGAAGGCACAGCGTATGGGAAGGAGATACCAGGGAGGCTGGGGGCTAACTTGGATGGGGTTCCCAGTGATGGAAAGAGCAAAGGCACTTGGAAGTATGACCAGAATGTTTTAATCAAACAGAACAAAATGGCCGCAATGCAGAACAGGTAGTGCTTGGAGAAGAGAAAGAAGACCATCTCCTTGGTGACGTAGATCATGTGAATAAAGATGAAGCAGTACAGGAACATGGCAAACTGGTTCTGGGGCAGCAGGAGATCCTGGAAGCCTCCCGGGAACTGTAGGGAAGAGAAGACGGTAGAAATGGCGGTTCCAGGCTTGGTGCCAGGCAAGACTGCGTTCAGTACTGTTCTGCCCCTGCCTGAATGTGACCTTGGGCAGGTCATGGTTCTTACCCTAAGGAAAGGACAGCAGTGTCCATTTCGCAAGATCATGAGATAATGAATGAAAAATTCCTAATCAGGTAACTGGCACATGGAGGGAATGCATTATTTTTTCCTTTTTGAGCTGATCTTATTCCTCCTGGAGTAACACCTTCCTCTCTCCTTACCCCTCATGCTGCCCATTGGAGTCACACACCTGGGCAGTGTCACACTTGTAGGAAGTCTCAGCCATGTGGGAAGTCCCCTTCTGTTTCCAAGATCTCCAGATCTGGATACTGGGGTCTTGGGAATTTTCTCTAGACAGTTTGCCTTGGCACTCAACCTGGTCTTCTGGACAGTGGCACCATGAAAGGATATCCCTTCTATATGTGGAGGCACCCCCCAAAAATGAAATTATTTTGTGGAGCTCAGACCCCATGTAGTACAGGCTTGCCCTGCTAGGTAAGTGTTCTAGGAAGCCATTGGCATCAGAGTACCAGCCAGCATTGTTGTAAGAGGCTGAGTTCACCTTCAGTGAAATTTTTCTGGAGATTCTTTCAACGTGTTTGCCCATTTCATGATGGGTGTTTTACCAGTGCACCTGCCCACACCATGCTGAGTGTTCAGCAGTTTTTGACCCAAACCAGCATAACCCCCATGCCCCACCCTCCCTATTTACCTTATCTTGCCCTAAGTGACTCTTTTTTTTGGTTTGTTTCTCTGAATGAAAAAAGTCATCAAAGGGGAAATGTTTTGCTGATGTGGAAGAGGTAAAACAAAAAATGGCAGAAACACTAAGAGGCATCAAAATTGAGGAGTTCAAAAACTGTTTTGAGCAGTGGAAAAAGCATCTCGATGGGTGTATTGCATCACACATTTGAGGGTAATGGAAGATTAAACATGTAAGAATAAATACACAAATTTTTATAAGTAAATTCTGGTTTTTTTGAGCAAGAAAAAAATTGTTAAGAAGCCATTGTGTGTTCATTGAGAACAGGTTATGCAAAACCAATCCTATTTTCCTAAAAGTAACCAGCTAATTGGGGAAATGTTATATGTAATGCAATATCTTCATTCTGGGAAACAACTTGACAGTCATGTCTCAGATAGATTTTTGGGTAAGGTGGAGAAATGTGAGTGGGATAGAACATAGCTTGAGGCTGCTCATTAATGGAACATTGCTAACCTGTAGAGAGACCTTGAGTGGTATTTACTTGAGGTCATTTCCTCCCCAACAATTACAGCAATGACTTGGATTAAGGCAGAAGACATGCTTCTCAGAATTGAGGATGACTCAGAGCTGGGAAGTGGAGCCAATACATTATATCCCAGTAAGACTGGAAAGTGATCAATGTAAGTTGCTGCGTTCGGGTCAAGAAGAGAATTGCATGAGTACATAAAAATGGTAATAGCTAACATTTATCGAGTGCTTACCTAAAGTGCTGGGCTCATTGCAAAGTGCCTTACATACATTTTCTCATTTAATCCTCGCAGCGGCCCTGTGAGGGTAGATACTACCTCATGGCTGAGCAAACCAAGGCTCAAGGAGGATTAGTAGTTTGCCTGATGCCAGGCAGCTTATACATGGTAGAGCCAGGATTTTAATCCAAGACGATCTGACTTGAAAACCCGGGCAATACTACCTTAAACAATAACATCTTCCACTACTGAGTGTTTACTGTAGTCTAGCCACTGTGCTGAGCTGTTTACATCCCATTTAATCCCAAGTAGGCCTTCTTACCCTCATTTAGGACAGACTGGGGGTGGGGTGGAGAGGTACATTTCTTGGTGACCAGATGGCTATTTCAGTTGGTTGCGAGGCAGGGTAATCTAACACAGCAAACACATCCCCGAGCAGGAAGGGGATGGTTCTGTCAAAATTCACTGGCCAGACAGCAGTGGGAATTCTGGGTCTAGTCTCCAGGCATCATGTTTTAAGAGATGCAGAGAGGGTGCTGCCCATTGAAACTGGACTGGATAAAAAAAAAATGTGGTACATATACACGATGGAATATCATGCAGCCATAAAGAAGGAAAAACATAGACTTTGCAGCAACTTGAATGGATTTAGAGTCTATCATACTCAGTGATCTATCACAGAAACAAAGAATGGAGTACCACATGTTCTCACTCATAAGCAGGCCCTGGACATTTACCATAATACTGTAAGAAAGGGATTGGCAGTAGCAGGATACTGCTGGACTGCTGGGGGGAGAGGTGGGCACAATATCGGTCAGGGTGCCCGATCTCAAACCACACAAAGTAGGGACCAAAGGGAGGCCCAAAATTTACCTGTATGATGTCCACTTATATACTGAATCCTGAATTGTATCCCACATCTTTAAGAATACAAATTAAAAACAAACAATTTTACAGTATCACAAAAGTTCAAAACAAAAGAGATGCAGAGGAATTGTGGTGGAAATCTAATCCCAGAGGAAGTGTTGGAGACTTTTCCCTTAAACTCTCAAAAGGGCCCTTGGGTGGAGGATGTGTTTCTGGGGCCCCTCCAGCCTCTGCCCTCCTCAGAGAGTCGGATCTCAGTTTAACATGGAAGCTCTAACAGCTGTCCTGGGTGGGATCTTTAAGGCAGTGAGTGGGCACCTCTGAAGTGACCCAAGGCAGCGGGGGCTGGAGATGGCCCGTGTGGATGCTCCACCCCTTCTGGCCAAGCCCTGGGATCTTCAGGGCAGGATGCTGGGACAGTGCAGGCGAGGTGGGCTCCCACCGGCCCCAGGCTCCCTGGGACTGCAGCAGTGCCACCCTCCCTTGCAGTGGCAGCCTCAGGCCTCCCGCCCACATCCCAGTCCTTGACACCTACCTGGCAGGATGCCACCTGCTGCTGCAGCAGCTGTTCCATGACCTCCTCGTGCTGCCGCTGACGCTCATTCTCCTCGTGCAGGCACCTGAGCCGTGTGAGCTCGAACTCCATGCGGATCTTCTCCAGCTCCATCTGGGTGCTGCAGTCCGTCCCATGGGTGGGGGGCAGCTCTGCGGGTTCAGGTCCGTCACCTGCCTGGCCCTTGGCAGTGGGGCTGGCCTTGGAGGACAGCGACTTAGGCGACCTTGGACAGCTTCTGTCCTCACAAGTTTCCATCTCCTCCACTTGGTTGGAAGAGGAGTCTGGCTTCAGGGACTCTACCTCCTGGGGCAGGGGATGGGAGAAGGGGGGGACAGCGAGAAGTCAAGATAGGGCCACTCCACCCCATGGCAGTCCCACAGCCCCAGGTCACACGGGAGTGGGGTATTTGAAAGAGTGTTGAATGAGCATCCTGAAGTTTTTTGTTTTTAGAATTGGAGTCTTACTCTGTCACCCAGGCTGGATTACAGTGACACACTCACGGCCACCTCAGTGTCGACTTACTGGGCTTCAGCGATCCTTCGGCCTCAGCCTTCCAAGTTGCTGGAACTACAGGCAAGTACTACCATGTCTGGCTAATTACTTATTGTAGAGATGAGGTCTCACCAAGTTGCCCAGGCTGGTCTTGAACCCACAGGCTCAGGCAGTCCACTTGCCTCAGCCTCCCAAAGTGCTGGGATTAAAGGCTGAGCCACCAAGCCCGGCCGTGTCCTGAGTTTTAAAAATCTAAACTGAGCTCTTACTGGAAGGGCACTTGCACGGCACTGTCAGGACCTGAGGGTGAAGGAGAGGTACTCTAAAGTTGCCAACAGAGGCATTGGGAGTTGAGGTGGATGTCTATCTTCCTAATGATTTTTCTTTTTTTTGATTCAGAGTCTCACTCTGTTGCCCAGGCTAGAGTGCAGTGGCACGTTCACGGCCACCACAGCCTCGATCTGCTGGGCTCAGGTAATCCTTCCGCCTCAGTCTTCCAAATAGCTGGAACTGCAGGCCCACGCCATCACGCCCAGATAATTTTTTTGATTTATTGTAGAGATGAGGCCTCACCAAGTTGCCCAGGCCCGTCTCAAACCCATGGGCTCAGGCAATCCTCTTGCCTCTTACTCCAAAGTGCGGGGATTATAGGTGTGAGCCACCATGCCTGGCTTAATGATTTTTCAAATCACCAAGGAGGTAATGTCCCTCTCCCCCCCAGCCCCACCTAACTTTAAGTTAGACACCAGGTCTTCTGGGGTTACAGAGAGAGAAAGAAACCCAGGGTCTACGCTGAGAAAACCCAAACATGTAGGGACCAACAAGAGGGCTATGGAGGGAACCAGATCCCATCACTGAGCAAGGAAATGGACCCAAATTGGAGGTAGATGAATGAGATCAAAGTCAGCGTCTAGTGACTTCAGAGTCTTATGAAGGGCTACCTGGTTACAGCTGGGTGCCAGTTCTGGGAGTAGGGTGCGTGTCACCTGCTTTTCTTGGAAGCTCTCTGGAACCTCCCAGCACTCAGCTCCTGCCACATGTCCCTTAAGTACTCTTGTTCCCCCTGGTAGAATGGGCTGGGGCAGTGAGATGGGACATCCCCTCTTACCAAAGAAGCCCTTGGCTTGCCTTCAGACATGGAGTCACCAGGTACCATCCTGGGGAATGTTGGGCAGCTCTCTCCCGCACCCCGGGCTTCCATCATCTCCCGGTCCTCTGTTGCCATCCAGAAAACCACAATGCTGCCCACTGGGGCCAAAGGACATCTTTTGAGGCACTACCATTTGGCCTCACCAGATTCCACGACCCAATCACCATCACAATCCCCTGTCCTCATAATAACCTGCATTCTACCAGTTGCTAGGACCCTTTCAGTAGAGGGTGTGACACTCTTGAGGCGCTGTTAATAAGAACTTCAGGATGGACTTTTCCTACCCTTGAGGACTGCTCTGAAAAATTGAATTCTACCACTTGAAACTCAGAATTCTACCCTATGAGTTGCATTCTCTTGGGTGTTTCTCTCAAGTGTGGATTGTATTGGAATGAGTTACAACTAGCTCTGCAAACCCTGTTATGAGCTGAACCAAGTCCCCCTTCCCCACACCCATTCATATGTTGAAGTCCCAACCCCCAGTACCCCATGATGTGACTTTATTTGGAGATAGGGTCTTTAATAGAGGTGATTAAGTTGAGGTCTTAGGGTAGGTCCTAATTCAATTTGACTAGTGTCCTTATAAGAAGAGAAAGTTTGGACATATGGCGAGAAGGAGGAAGACGTGAAGACAAGGGAGAAGATGGCCATTTACAGACCAAGGAGAGAGGCCTTGTATTAGTCAGGGCTCTCCAGAGAAACAGAACCAATAGCAGCTGATATAAAATGACATTTATGATATGGAGTTGGCTCACACAGTTATGGAGACTGAGAAAGTTCCAGTCTCCCATCTGCAAGCTGGAGATCAAGGCAAGCTGGTAGTATAAATTCCAGTCCGAGTCTAGAGGCCTGAGAACTAGGAATGTTTATGGTGTAAGTTCAAGGGCAGGAAGCCAGATGTCTCGCCTCATGTAGTCAGACAGAGAGCAGCAATTCAATTTCATGTTCTGTTTAGGCCTCCGTGGATTGA
This sequence comes from Carlito syrichta, assembly GCF_000164805.1. NCBI lineage: Eukaryota > Metazoa > Chordata > Mammalia > Primates > Tarsiidae > Carlito > Carlito syrichta. Next base: position 507,260 of record NW_007258718.1, read on the forward strand.
CAAGGCTCACCCACACTGTGGAGAGCAATCTGTTTTAGCCAGTTCACCAATTCAAATGCTAATCTCTTCCTGAAATACCCGGAAAGATAGATCCAAAAGTAATGTTTAATTAGATACGTGAACGTCCAGTAGCCCAGTCAAATCATCACAGGCCTAGAATAGATAATTCTCTCACAGCTCTCAGAAGGAACCAACCCGGGTGACCCCTTGATTTCAGATGTCTAGCCTCCAAGACTTTGAGAAAGTACATTTCTGCTGTTTAAGTCACTCAGTCTGTGGTACTTTGTTACATCAGCCCTAGCAAACGAATACACCCCTGTCATTCATACTCCCAGGTGGGTAGGATGGATTGGAGGGCAGCAAAGAGATAGGAGGGCTGGGACATATATTTTGTCATCTTCCATTTTGTGAAAACGACAACAGAACATCTTTGGTCATTGAAGGCAGGGTTGCATTTTGGAAACAGAAAGGGCTGCATTTGAATTCTGTGCTTTCTCCAGCCGTGTGACCAAGGAAAAGTTATACGGCCTGTAAATGGGATAAAGACCCAGCTACCTTCCTGCATTGCTGCACCAATGTGGAAATAAGGTAGAGTATTTAACCCCCACCCTGCCCATACAGGGACTAAGCAAAACATTACCATCATCATTGTTATTTAAGGGATGGGTTTGCCACTGGAGAGAAGAGAATGCTCAAGGTTTCCCTTCTGTCCTTGCAAATCTTTAACAGTGGCTCTCCTCCTATGGCATTACGTTGGTGACCACGTGAATGATCTCATGGCTGCCATGTATCTTACCTCAAGCATTAGGGGTAGGATTGCTAGATAAATATAGGCTGCTCCATGAAATTTGAATGTTAGATACATTTTAACATAAATATATTATAACAATTTCACGGGATACATTTCTACTAAAAAAAATTGTTTATTTGAAATTCAATTAACTGGACATCTTGTATTTTTATTTGCTAAGTCCGGTGGTCTTAACTAGGTGACACCTGCCCAAAGGAACAATTATATATGACCAAATAATCCACTGTTGTCACTGCACTCCAACCTGGGAGACAGAGTGAGACCTCAACTAAAAAAAAAAATCACCAAGTACTGAAATGTATAGTAAGTACTGTGGGTCAACTGTATGTCAAATAACCATGAAACCTCAGTGGCATACAACAATAGATATTTATTTAGTTCAGGACACCTAAGGCTGGCTGATCTAGGCTAGACTAAGCTGGGGAAGCTTGGGAGACCTAGTAGACCTTTTTAAGGGCCAAGACTCAGAATGACCTGGCTTATCTCTACTAGGGCAGAGCTTTCCATGCTAGCCACTGAATAGCCTATAGATGGGAAAGTTGCCAGGCCAGTACAGTCTGCAGTCAAGTGGAGGGACGGAGATGGTGGACAGGGCATACAGTACCATGCACAGTAGCCTGTCTGTCAGCAGGAGCTGCAGGGGGGTCAGTTTCCCTGGAAACTGGGCAGTGGATGTGGCAGGCACTATGTTGAAGATTGATGGGCACATTCGCAGAACAATGGGTCACTTGTAGGTTTGGAAAATAACCAGATGAGAGACCTGCGTGTTAGTACAGCACTCACAAGCTTTCATGGACATGATCTCATTGGGTTCTCAGAATGCCCTTGTGAGGCAATGTGAAGCAGGTGCAATGATTGCTGCCTGATAAACAGGGAACCTGAATCACACAGAGATGAGGTGATATGTGTCTGCGTGCCGAGGATGTCCATGGCTGAGCCAGGACTGGAATGCAGGTTTCCCATTCCCTTCCCTGTGTTGTCTTGGTAGACCATCAAGATGGTCTTAGGGCCTCCATCTCCAAGAGGTGAGATGATTTTCTGCCTCATAAAAGTAAAAGTTGGTATATACATAATGGTTTATTACAGCTTTGTTCTTAACAGCCAAAGGCTGGAAACAACTTAAATCTCCACTTCTCCACTAGAAGGGATCTGATTAAACAACTGATGTTGTATCCATATCAAGATACTGTGCATTGGACATAAAGCGTGGAATGATAGATGTTGAAAACTCGGGAGGGGTGTGGGAGGGGAGTGGGAGGTGAATGAATGATGAAAAAATTACTTAATGGGTACAGTGTTCATTATTTGGGTGGTGGATACACTAAAAAGCCAGAATTTACCACTGTGCAATATAACCATGTAACAAAATTGCACTTGTGTGCCTTAAATTTATACAAATTTAAAAAACAATACTATGCAGATGTGGAAAAGAATAAAATTAAAGAAAAAAAGAGAAGGTAGCTGCATCAATGCAAGTATTCTCTGAGACATACTATTTACTGGAAATTCAAGAACAGTGCAACCATATGTATTAAAATATGAAAACATTTTATACACTGTTGTGTCAGACTCCCAAAAACCCCAAAAGGGAAGGGACTGTGTCCAAGAGAAATGAAGAAATGACACAGAAATAATGGACAAGACGTGGGCTTCAGGGAAGATGGTCCAGGAGCAGTTGGTTAGACAGGTAAAAAGCCATCGCTGACTGTAAAAGGCATACAGGCATTTTCCACGGGGCAGAATATGGGGTTAAGCTCGAATAGGGTAGTTTCTAGTATGCAGGTGCAGTGTGAGAAGGCGCTTTGTATATACGTTGCACGTATGCAACATAGCTGTGAATTCTCTCTAGGGATAGGATTTTTAGTCTTATAATGAACCAAAGGTGGACTAAAGGTAACCAAAATTTATTAGAGCATTGATCTAGACGTGCTCAACCCGGTCTGAACCAGCCCGGGGGACTGACTGCCTCAAGGAAGGGTGCAGGAGGACATTTACCATGTGTGGCTGCAAGGTGTGGTTAGCAGGCGTGAATACTACACTCAGGGCCTCAGCAGGACCTGCATGCCCACACACAGAGCCTGAGGGGAAAGGGACGTCCTGGGTCGGCCACCCCCAGGACTCCTCCCCAGGCTCCAACCCCCTGCTTGGGCCACATCCGGGGTGTGCTCATGTTGTCTCTGAGTGTGTGTCACCCTATATACTTACTCATATATGCTTAGAAAAATGTCTAGAGGCCAGGCTCAGTGGCTCAGCCTGTAATCCCAGCACTTTGGGAGGCCAAGGCAAGTGGATTGAGACCCACCTGGGCAATTTGGCGAGACCTTGTCTCTACAATAAATCAAAAATTAGCTGGGCTACTTGGAAGGCTGAGGCGGAAGGATCACTGGAGCCCAGCAGGTCGAGGCTGCGATGGCCAGGAGCATGCCACTGCACTCCAGTCTGGGCGACAGAGTGAGACTCCAACTCAAAAAAAAAAAGGTGATGTCTGGAAAGACACATAAGAAGCTGGATCGTGATAGCTGTCTTTGCATTGGGGGAACTGAGGGATTGGGTGTTTGGGTTGAGAGGGAGACTGATTCTTAACTATACCATTTTGTGTTCATTGACGGTTTAAAAACCATATTGCGTATATTACATTTTCATTTAAAAATTGGGAAAAGGTATCTGGAGAGAGGGAGCTTTGCCCAGTATAGGAGAAGAAAATTCTGGATGTATAACTTGTTGAAGTTGAAGACAGGCATTGAGCCACTTGGTCGTATCCCTACCTCATCTCCAGTGCAGGGTGGTCTTACTACAACTGAAGATGGGTGTCTTGCTGCTAAAATGTCCTCTTCTTTTCCTGCTGCCTCAGTTATAGATTCTGCTGTGGCTTTGAGATACATCACTCAGGTGTGCTGGAGGTTTTAGAGGATTATGACAGTAACGGCGATACTAGCTTACGTTTATTGGGCACTAACCATGTACAGGGCACTAGGAAATTTTTCATGAATCATTTTACTTAATTTTCACAGCAACCTATGAGTTGGGTACTATGATTATTTCTATCTTTAGAGGAGTAGAAACTGAGTTACAGAGGGGCTAAGTGACCTGCCTGCAGCTACGTAGAGGGAAAGCCAGGATTTAAGCACCCAAATTCCTGTATTCAATCCCTCTCTGCATGAAATACTTGGCGTAGTTTCTGTTTTTCCAAGGAACCCTGGCTAATACTGGGAGTAACCAAGAGAAGAAGGTGAATCAAGATGCTTCAGGGCTTCACTGAGGAAGTCAGACTGAGAAGGGAGCCAGGGGCTGCCCATTGAGGGTCCCTCCAAGGACTAAGCAGGAATGTGTGTAAATTCACATGTACAAGCGTTGTACCAGTCAGGGCCCGGTCAGGGAATTCCTGACCAACATCAGGGAAGGAAGACTAAAAAGAATTATTGACGAGTAAAAGGAATTGACTAAAGGGTAAAGGGAACTCTAATCTATCTAGAATGGATTGAAGTTGGAAGAGGTCCCGTCTGAGACTGAGATTCAGACCCTACTGGAGAGGGTGGGGTAGAGCCACTGAATGGTGTAAAAGTTTGCTGAGGTTAAGGTCAAACAGACCAATACTGGCAAGCAGGAAACTGCATGCTGGGTGCCCACAGAGTTCACTGGGAAGCTGTGGGGGTGGGGGGTGAGCGGGGTGGGGTGGGTGCCGGGGTGAGGGGTGGGAGGGGTG